>NC_048579.1:6765065-6872565 GCF_013265735.2 Oncorhynchus mykiss | reverse complement strand
GAGACCTCTGGGATGAATCTCCCAGCATGGTGGGCCTGTTGTCCGCATGCAGAATAGTATAGCGGACATGGGGTTCTGCAGTGACTTCTACAATGCTGTCACCGAGAGGGAAGGACAGACCAATGGACTTACGTTACAAGTAAAGACAGGACTAATTGCATTTTCCTTTGCAATTTGCGGGTTATAGGTTTCTCAGGAATCATGAGAATAGACAACATCCTTTTGCATGCTTTTGATTTATCAATCTCAGATTTGGTTTTGACAAAACACTACGACATTTTGAACTGCATTTCAGTCATTTAGATCGTTCATATGAACGTTTCGTTAGAACCTCATTCATTATATGTACAGTATCATGTTTTAAGGTATGACCCAGATGCAGACAGTGTTGAAGAAACAAAGGTTTATTCCTTAAACAGGGGCAGGAAAAGGACAGGTCAAAGGGCAGGCAGGGGTCAATCATCTAGAGAGGAAGCAGACTCAGGGTCAGGGTCAGGGTCAGGGCAGGCTGGGGTCAATAATCTAGAGAGGAAGCAGGCTCAGGGTCAGGCTCAGGGCAGGCAGGGGTCAATAATCTAAAGAGGAAGCAGGCTCAGGGTCAGGGTCAGGGCAGGCTGGGGTCAATAATCTAGAGAGGAAGCAGGCTCAGGGTCAGGCTCAGGGAAGGCAGGGGTCAATAATCTAGAGAGGAAGCAGGCTCAGGGTCAGGGCAGGCAGGGGTCAATAATCTAGAGAGGAAGCAGGCTCAGGGTCAGGGCAGGCAGGGGTCAATAATCTAGAGAGGATGTAAAGGTTCCAGAACAGCAGGCAGGCTCAGGGTCAGGGCAGGCAGAGGTCAGTAATCCAGTAAGGTGGGCTAAGGAACAGGACGGCAGGCTCAGGGTCAGGGCAGGCAGAGGTCAGTAATCCAGTAAAGTGGGCTAAGGAACAGGACGGCAGGCTCAGGGTCAGGGCAGGCAGAAGTGTCAAAACTGGGAAGGACTAGAAAACAGGAACAAGAAACAGATGGGAGCAGGGAAACCATCACTGGTAGGCTTCAAAAACAAAACGAACTGGCAACAGACAAACAGAGAACACAGGTGTAAAAACACAGGGGATATTGGGGAAGATGGGCAACACCTGGAGGGGGGTGGAGACAAGACAGGTTAACAGATCAGGGTGTGACATACAGGCCATTTGGAAAGTATTCAGATCACTTGACTTTTTCCTCATTTTGTTACGTTACAGCCTTATTCTAAAATTAATTAAACGGTTGTTTTTTGCCCTCATCAATCCACACACAATGCCCCATAATGACATCACAATGCCCCATAATGACATCACAATGCCCCATAATGACATCACAATGCCCCATAATGACGAAGAAAAAACTGGTTTTCAGACATTTTTGCTCATTTATAAAAAATAAAAAACTGAAATAATACATTTACATAAGTATTCAGACCCTTTACTCAGTACTTTCTTGAAGCACCTTTGGCAGCGAGTACAGCCTGGAGTTTTCTTGGGTATGACGCTACAAGCGTGGCACAACTGTATTTGGGGAGTTTCTCCCATTCTTTTCTGCAGGTCCTCTCAAGCGCTGTCAGATTGGATGGGGAGCGTTGCTGCACAGCTATTTTCAGGTCTCTCCAGAGATGTTCAATTGGGTTCAAGTCAGGGCTCCGGCTGGGCCACTCAAGGACATTCAGAGACTTGTCCCGAAGCTTCTCCTGCGTTGCCTTGGCTGTGTGCATTGGGTCTTTGCCCCATTGGAAGGTGAACCTTTGCCCAGGTTTGAGGTCCTGAGCACTCTGGAGTCGTTTTTCATCATGGAACTCTCTGTACTTTGCTCCATTCATCTTTGCCTCAATTCTGACCAGTCTCCCAGTCTCTGCCACTGAAAAACATCCCCACAGCGTGATTCTGCAACCACCATGCTTCACCGTAGGTTTCCGCCAGACGTGATGCTTGGCATTCAGGCCAAAGAGTTCAATCTTGGTTTCATCAGACCAAAGAATCTTGTTTCTCATGGTCTGAGTCTTTAGGTGCCTTTTGGCAAAATCCAAGCGGGCTGTCATGTGACTATTACTGAGGAGTGGCTTCCGTCTGGCCACTCTACCATAAAGGCCTCATTGGGGGAGTGCTGCAGAGATGTTTGTGCTTCTGGAAGGTTCTCCCATCAATCAATCATAAAATGTATTTATAAAGCCCTTTTCACAAAGTGCTGTATAGAAAGCCAGCCTAAAACCCCAAACAGCAAGCAATGCAGATGTAGAAGCACAATGGCTAGGAAAAACTCCCTAGAAAGGCCAGAATCTAGGAAGAAACCTATAGAGGAACCAGGCTCTGAGGGGTGGCCAGTCCTCTTCTGGCTGTGCCGAATAGAGATTACAACAGAACATGTCCAAGATGTTCAAACGTTCATAGATGACCAGCAGGGTCAGATAATAATAATCACAGTGGTTGTAGAGGCTGCCACAGGTCAGCACCTCAGGAGTAAACTTCAGTTGTCTTTTCATAGCCGATCATTCAGAGTTAGAGACAGCAGGTGCGGTAGACAGAGAGTCCAAAACAGCAGGTCACTCTGTCAGAGTGACCATCAGGTTCTTGGTCACCTCCCTGACCAAGGTCCTTCTCCCTCGGTTGCTCAATTTGGCCGGGCGGCCAGCTCTAGGAAGAGTCTTGGTGGTTCCAAACTTCTTCCATTTAAGAATGATGGAGGACACTGTGTTCATGGGGACCTTCAATGCTGCAGAAATGTTTTGGTACCTTTCCCCAGATCTGTGCCTCGAGACAGTCCTGTCTCAGAGCTCTACAGACAATTCCTTCGACCTCATGGCTTGGTTTTTGCTCTGACATGCACTATCTGTCACCTTCTGACCATAGTTTCTGTTATTTTCTCTTTTTTTCTTTTATCTTTGTTTTAGTATGGTCAGGGCGTGAGTTGGGTGGGCAGTCTACTGTATGTTTGTTTTTCTATGTTAGTTTTTGAGTTCTGGTTGTTGGATGGTAGGCTTCATCAATCTGGCTTTGATATTAACCAGTGCTTACCCAGCCACTGACCTCACCACACGGCACTGGTGTGTGTGTGTGTGTGTGTGTGTGTTTGTGTGTGTGTGTGTGTGTGAACTCAACAACAGAGTAGATTGACCCTTATTTCTTGGCCTCTCACTCTAACTCTAGGGCCCTGTCAGCATGATGGGGTTTGAAGATGCCAAGCCACAAATACCACACATCCCTCTAATGATACGTGTGTTTGGCCACAAATACCACACATTCCTCTGATGATGAGTGTGTTTGTGCGTGTGTGTGTGTGTGTGTGTGTGTAAGAATGAGAGTGTGCGTGAGCTTGTGCATGTGTGTGTGTGTAGCTTTGATCAGGGGGAATCCGTTGCACCTGGAGCTGCAGCGAGAGAGAATAGAGAATATCTGGTAGCTAAAGCCTTTGTGACTCACAAGGTCAATTATCATACACATCTGACTTCACACATTCTCTTTGGCAGCCATTACCGCAACCCCCCTTCTCTCTCTCTTTCCTCCTACCGCAACCCCCCTTCTCTCTCTCTTTCCTCCTACCGCAACCCCCCTTCTCTCTCTCTTTCCTCCTACCGCAACCCCTCTTCTCTCTCTCTTTCCTCCTACCGCAACCCCCCTTCTCTCTCTCTTTCCTCCTACTGCAACCCCCCTTCTCTCTCTCTTTCCTCCTACTGCAACCCCCCTTCTCTCTCTCTTTCCTCCTACCGCAACCCCCCTTCTCTCTCTCTTTCCTCCTACTGCAACCCCCCTTCTCTCTCTCTTTCCTCCTACCGCAACCCACCATTTTCTCTCTCTTTCCTCCTACTGCAACCCCCCTTCTCTCTCTCTTTCCTCCTACTGCAACCCCCCTTCTCTCTCTCTTTCCTCCTACTGCAACCCCCCTTCTCTCTCTCTTTCCTCCTGCTGCAACCCCCCTTCTCTCTCTCTTTCCTCCTACTGCAACCCCCCTTCTCTCTCTCTTTCCTCCTACTGCAACCCCCCTTCTCTCTCTCTTTCCTCCTACTGCAACCCCCCTTCTCTCTCTCTTTCCTCCTACTGCAACCCCCCTTCTCTCTCTCTTTCCTCCTACCGCAACCCCCCTTCTCTCTCTCTTTCCTCCTACCGCAACCCCCCTTCTCTCTCTCTTTCCTCCTACCGCAACCCCCCTTCTCTCTCTCTTTCCTCCTACTGCAACCCCCCTTCTCTCTCTCTTTCCTCCTACCGCAACCCCTCTTCTCTCTCTCTTTCCTCCTACCGCAACCCCCCTTCTCTCTCTCTTTCCTCCTACTGCAACCCCCCTTCTCTCTCTCTTTCCTCCTACTGCAACCCCCCTTCTCTCTCTCTTTCCTCCTACCGCAACCCCCCTTCTCTCTCTCTTTCCTCCTACTGCAACCCCTCTTCTCTCTCTCTTTCCTCCTACCGCAACCCCTCTTCTCTCTCTCTTTCCTCCTACCGCAACCCCCCTTCTCTCTCTCTTTCCTCCTACCGCAACCCCTCTTCTCTCTCTCTTTCCTCCTACCGCAACCCCTCTTCTCTCTCTCTTTCCTCCTACCGCAACCCCCCTTCTCTCTCTCTTTCCTCCTACCGCAACCCCTCTTCTCTCTCTCTTTCCTCCTACCGCAACCCCCCTTCTCTCTCTCTTTCCTCCTACTGCAACCCCCCTTCTCTCTCTCTTTCCTCCTACCGCAACCCCTCTTCTCTCTCTCTTTCCTCCTACCGCAACCCCTCTTCTCTCTCTCTTTCCTCCTACCGCAACCCCTCTTCTCTCTCTCTTTCCTCCTACTGCAACCCCCTTCTCTCTCTCTTTCCTCCTACTGCAACCCCCCTTCTCTCTCTCTTTCCTCCTACCGCAACCCCCCTTCTCTCTCTCTTTCCTCCTACTGCAACCCCCCTTCTCTCTCTCTTTCCTCCTACTGCAACCCCCCTTCTCTCTCTCTTTCCTCCTACTGCAACCCCCCTTCTCTCTCTCTTTCCTCCTACTGCAACCCCTCTTCTCTCTCTCTTTCCTCCTACCGCAACCCCCCTTCTCTCTCTCTTTCCTCCTACTGCAACCCCCCTTCTCTCTCTCTTTCCTCCTACCGCAACCCACCATTTTCTCTCTCTTTCCTCCTACTGCAACCCCCCTTCTCTCTCTCTTTCCTCCTACTGCAACCCCCCTTCTCTCTCTCTTTCCTCCTACTGCAACCCCCCTTCTCTCTCTCTTTCCTCCTACTGCAACCCCCCTTCTCTCTCTCTTTCCTCCTACTGCAACCCCCCTTCTCTCTCTCTTTCCTCCTACTGCAACCCCCCTTCTCTCTCTCTTTCCTCCTACTGCAACCCCCCTTCTCTCTCTCTTTCCTCCTACTGCAACCCCCCTTCTCTCTCTCTTTCCTCCTACCGCAACCCCCCTTCTCTCTCTCTTTCCTCCTACCGCAACCCCCCTTCTCTCTCTCTTTCCTCCTACCGCAACCCCCCTTCTCTCTCTCTTTCCTCCTACCGCAACCCCCCTTCTCTCTCTCTTTCCTCCTACCGCAACCCCCCTTCTCTCTCTCTTTCCTCCTACCGCAACCCCTCTTCTCTCTCTCTTTCCTCCTACCGCAACCCCCCTTCTCTCTCTCTTTCCTCCTACCGCAACCCCCCTTCTCTCTCTCTTTCCTCCTACCGCAACCCCTCTTCTCTCTCTCTTTCCTCCTACCGCAACCCCCCTTCTCTCTCTCTTTCCTCCTACCGCAACCCCTCTTCTCTCTCTCTTTCCTCCTACCGCAACCCCGCTTCTCTCTCTCTTTCCTCCTACTGCAACCCCCCTTCTCTCTCTCTTTCCTCCTACCGCAACCCCTCTTCTCTCTCTCTTTCCTCCTACCGCAACCCCCCTTCTCTCTCTCTTTCCTCCTACTGCAACCCCCCTTCTCTCTCTCTTTCCTCCTACTGCAACCCCCCTTCTCTCTCTCTTTCCTCCTACCGCAACCCCCCTTCTCTCTCTCTTTCCTCCTACTGCAACCCCTCTTCTCTCTCTCTTTCCTCCTACCGCAACCCCTCTTCTCTCTCTCTTTCCTCCTACCGCAACCCCCCTTCTCTCTCTCTTTCCTCCTACCGCAACCCCTCTTCTCTCTCTCTTTCCTCCTACCGCAACCCCTCTTCTCTCTCTCAATCCTCCTACCGCAACCCCCCTTCTCTCTCTCTTTCCTCCTACCGCAACCCCTCTTCTCTCTCTCTTTCCTCCTACCGCAACCCCCCTTCTCTCTCTCTTTCCTCCTACTGCAACCCCCCTTCTCTCTCTCTTTCCTCCTACCGCAACCCCTCTTCTCTCTCTCTTTCCTCCTACCGCAACCCCTCTTCTCTCTCTCTTTCCTCCTACCGCAACCCCTCTTCTCTCTCTCTTTCCTCCTACCGCAACCCCCCTTCTCTCTCTCTTTCCTCCTACCGCAACCCCTCTTCTCTCTCTCTTTCCTCCTACCGCAACCCCTCTTCTCTCTCTCTTTCCTCCTACCGCAACCCCCCTTCTCTCTCTCTTTCCTCCTACCGCAACCCCCCTTCTCTCTCTCTTTCCTCCTACCGCAACCCCCCTTCTCTCTCTCTTTCCTCCTACCGCAACCCCTCTTCTCTCTCTCTTTCCTCCTACCGCAACCCCTCTTCTCTCTCTCTTTCCTCCTACCGCAACCCCCCTTCTCTCTCTCTTTCCTCCTACCGCAACCCCCCTTCTCTCTCTCTTTCCTCCTACTGCAACCCCTCTTCTCTTTCTCTTTCCAATTAACATACTGTACTCAGAGATGGATCCATCTCTTTCCTCCTAAGTAGAGTAAGGGGGTAGGAGGAAAGAGATGGAACCATCTCTGAGTAGACTACTCTACTCAGAGATGTATCTATTACCTCCTACCTCTACCCCCCCCCCCCCCCGTACTCTACTCAGAGATGTATCTATTACCTCCTACCTCTACCCCCCCCCCCGTACTCTACTCAGAGATGTATCTATTACCTCCTACCCCTACCCCCCGAACTCTACTCAGAGATGGATCCATCTCTTTCCTCCTACCCCCCGTACTCTACTCAGAGATGGTTCCATCTCTTTCCTCCTACCCCTACCCCCCGTACTCTACTCAGAGACGGATCTATCTCTTTCCTCCTACCCCTACACCCGTACTCTAATCAGAGATGGATCCATCTTTTTCCTCCTACCTCTACCCCCCGTACTCTACTCAGAGACGGATCTATCTCTTTCCTCCTACCCCTATCCCCCGTACTCTACTCAGATACGGATCTATCTCTTTCCTCCTACCCCTACCCCCCTGTACTCTAATCAGAGACGGATCCAAGGGAGAGTTGTGAGTTCTTACACTTGGTAAGCTCCTTTCAGTGTTATCTGTAACCCTCTCACAACAAGGCTCGGATAGATCAGTATGGGAATGATAGTGAAAAGGACATCTCAGTAAATTAACTTGTATGATATTGACTCGCTAGGGGAAAACCGTGAGGCTAGGGATATTACTAATAGATATATAGAGCTTAGCTTAGATTATTGTTTCCAGAATATTCTCCCATGCAATAAGAATATAGGTATGACTCAATGAAATGCATTTAGACTTGAATGTAATTATTTAGTTCTGAAAAATGATTAGTTTCACAACACAATTTATTACAGAGTATAGATACACAAACAGAAACTCCCTGGCTGTTATCATGCACTCTTATAAAACTCAGTAACTAAGCAGGTTTTCATTGACAGCTGTAGGAGACCTGTTCTGAAGACAGACAACAGTTTTATCCATTTCACAAACTTTCTTTATTGCAACAATTAAGTGATAATGCCAGAGAATCCGGTGTTTGGAGGATATATTGGCACGGGTGTTGTTAGTCCCAACATGTTCAAATAAAGATTGACATAATTTGATTAAAAAAAATATATATATTTTGATTAATTTATTCATACTATTTCATTCTTCCACAAGATATAGTCCCGACACAAATCTAGGGTTGCTACCCAAGCCGGCTGGTCGTTCGTTCTATCAGTTTGAGTCTTTCTGTTCTGTATCTATGGACCCAACCCAGTCATTCGCTCTAAATGTTCCATTGCCTGTTTTCTAGTGACGTTTATGTTTTCTAGTGACTCATTTAACAATGAGCTAATGAGGTGTGATTTCACCTGGCTTAGAAAATGTGCTCCCTCGTTAGGACACTGTTGTTCAGAGGAGCTAGCCAACAACACAGCTAACACAACTACTTCAAACTGAAGCTGGAAAGACTGCAAACTAGCTGCACTTCATTTAGTTGTTCTATTGACATCTTTTGGTATACTGTATACCCATAAAAATGATGCCGATTCATGATTTCAACTAGCTGAGAAAAGCTGCCTCCCTGTCCGTCCCGACACGTTCATTACTATGCGTCAGCTGAATATCGAATTTGAATATTGAAACAATGTTGCAGATGTCAGAGAGACAGACAGCAAGGTTTATTCAAATCTCTGCTGTTGAAAACTTGAAGTCAGTCTAAAAGAAATGTGAGATAATGTCTAGATGCTTTTTATAATGGACATCAAGTTCATAAATTGCCTGGCTGGGCTGACGAGACAGTGGATTGTGCAGTCAGATGGAACAGACTAAATAGGCATTTCAACATCATAGATTTAGCCCGATGGTAACTTGTGGATTAGACACTGGCTGGAATGCAGTTTTAACAAATCAGTATTCAGGATTTGACCCACCCATTGCATAAATTATGATTGCCGAATAATTTTGAAGTTACAATGGGCATGTGATGTCATCCACTTTAACTATAAAGCTCCACTCCACATGTAATTCTAAAAGCCTACTGCTTGCTAATTCTAAATGCCTACTGCTTGCTAATTCTAAATGCCTACTGCTTGCTAATTCTAAAAGCCTACTGCTTGCTAATTCTAAATGCCTACTGCTTGCTAATTCTAAATGCCTACTGCTTGCTAATTCTAAATGCCTACTGCTTGCTAATTCTAAATGCCTACTGCTTGCTAATTCTAAATGCCTACTGCTTGCTAATTCTAAAAGCCTACTGCTTGCTAATTCTAAATGCCTACTGCTTGCTAATTCTAAATGCCTACTGCTTGCTAATTCTAAATGCCTACTGCTTGCTAATTCTAAATGCCTACTGCTTGCTAATTCTAAATGCCTACTGCTTGCTAATTCTAAATGCCTACTGCTTGCTCTGCAGTAGGCATATTGTTCTGCAGCACCTGGACCTTTTTTAATGATCACCTGATCTCTGGTCATTTCTTACTCAATCACCTCATCCCTGATCATCTGTTAATCACCTAATCACTGGTCATCTCTTACTTAATCACCTCATCCCTGATCATATGTTAATCACCTAATCACTGGTCATCTCTTAATCACCTCATCCCTGATCATCTGTTAATCACCTAATCACTGGTCATCTCTTACTTAATCACCTCATCCCTGATCATATGTTAATCACCTAATCACTGGTCATCTCTTAATCACCTCATCCCTGATCATCTGTTAATCACCTAATCACTGGTCATCTCTTACTTAATCACCTCATCCCTGATCATCTGTTAATCACCTAATCACTGGTCATCTCTTAATCACCTCATCCCTGATCATCTGTTAATCACCTAATCACTGGTAATCTCTTACTTAATCACCTCATCCCTGATCATCTGTTAATCACCTAATCACTGGTCATCTCTTACTTAATCACCTCATCCCTGATCATCTGTTAATCACCTAATCACTGGTCATCTCTTAGTTAATCACCTCGTCCCTGATCATCTGTTAATAACCTAATCACTGGTCATCTCTTACTTAATCACCTCATCCCTGATCATCTGTTAATCACCTAATCACTGGTCATCTCTTAATCACCTCAGGAGGGGGAGGCAGGGAGGTTGGTGGTGGACGCAGGGAGTAGGCAGGGTGGAGGGAGGGAGGAGGGAGGAGGAGGGGGAGGAAAGGATTCCTTCATCTGTTGCCATGCAATCAGTCGTGAAGACGGCTCAAAACTTTGATCATTCTTTATTGTGTCATCAGTGATCACTGCACGTTGGGAGCGGTTGGAACGAGGACAGCGGGAGGCCGGTTCTAATCCCAAAAGGGTTTGAAGGAGTCAGGGGTTACTGATGAAAACATGGAGAATTGTCTCCAGCCAAATATTAACGTCTGTGGGACATAATGTGACCGTCTGCCAGAGAGTCTGTTGTCTAGCAGTCATAGGTAAAGGTTGAGCAAGAACAGGAAGTCCAGTATTAGGTGATGGCTTTATATTTCTGTTTGACTGGTCAATAAAAAAGGTAGGGAGTAGAAACAGAATGATCCAACGTCCTATTGTGGGACATTGAATTTGCTCTTGTTTTTTGACTAAACCATTTTAATCTGTCTTGTTCCATAATTAACATATGATCTGTTGTATGTCTTGTTTTGTCATACAGGCTGTAATGCACGTGTCAAACTCATTCCACAGAGGGCCGAGTGTCTGCGGGTTTTCACACCAACCTTATGCTTGATTTATGAATTAAGGTCACTAATTACTAAGGAACTCCCCTCACCTGGTTGTCTCGGTCTTAATTGAAAGGGGGAAAAAAACAACCTTCACACACTCGGCCCCTCCGTGGAATGAGTTTGACACCCCTGATCTACTGATTGAAAACGTCCCTCAGTCAGTGTAATTTCATCTGAAGCATAACGTCTCTGGCTGTTATTCACAGTTCATTTTCAGAGTCCATATCAGATCTGGGAAGAATATGAGAGGAGGAAGGGAGGAGTGGAGGGGGAGAGGAGGAGGGAGGAGAGGAGAGTAGGGGGAGAGGATGAGAGGAGAGGGGAGGGAGGGAGGGAGGGAGAGGAGAAGAGGAAAGGAGAGGAGAGGAGAGGACAGGAGAGGAAAGGAAAGGAGAGGGGAGGGGAGGGAGGGAGGGGAGAAGAGGAAATGAGAGGAAAGGAGAGGGGAGGGAGGGAGGGAGGGAGGGGAGGAGAGGAAAGGAGAGGAAAGGAGAGGGGAGGGAGGGAGGGAGGGAGGGAGGGAGGGAGGGAGGGAGGGAGGGAAGGAGGGAGGGAGGGAGGGAGGGAGGGAGGGAGGGAGGGAGGGGAGAAGAGGAAAGGAGAGGGGAGGGGAGGGAAGGAGGGGAGAAGAGGAAAGGAGAGGAAAGGAGAGGGGAGGGAGGGAGGGGAGGGGAGAAGAGGAAATGAGAGGACAGGAAAGGGGGGAGGGAGGGGAGAATAGGAAAGGAGAGGAAAGGAGAGGGGAGGGAGGGAGGGGAGAAGAGGAAAGGAGAAGGGAGGGAGGGAGGGGAGAAGAGGAAAGGAGAGGAAATGAGAGGGGAGGGAGAAGAGGAAAGAAGAGGAAAGGAGAGGGGAGGGAGGGAGGGGAGAAGAGGAAAGGAGAGGACGGGAAAGGGGGGGAGGGGAGACGAGGAAAGGGGAGGAAAGGAGAGGAAAGAAGGGAGAAGAGGAAAGGAGAAGAAAGGAGAGGAAGGAGCGGAAAGGCGAGGAAAGGAGAGGAAAGAGGGGAGTGGGGGTGAAGGGAGAAGAGGAAAGAAGAGGAAAGGAGACGAAAGGAGAGGAAGGAGAAGAAAGGAGAGGAAAGAGGGGAGTGGGAGGGAAGGGAGAAGAGGAAAGGAGAGGAAAGGAGAAGGTAGGGAAGGAGGGGAGAAGAGGAAAGGAGAGGAAAGGAGAGGAAAGATGGGAGTGGGAGGGAAAGGCTGTCCACAGTACATGGGGTGCTGATCTTACAGCTTGACGACACAGTCTATTGAGTGACAGTGGTTTATGTATGCACACAAGCACTGTGTGCACTGGGCTGTTATCGATTCCAGATATTCTACATCTATCCATTCCTCCGTCTGTCTATCCATCTGCAATACAGCAAAACAATGGTTAGCAATAATCAACTGTCCCTTTATGGTGGTTAGCAGTATTCAACTTTCCCTTTAGTAGTCAATGATGTGTGTATTGTAATATCTCTCCATCTAGTTATCTGGGAGCTAGGCACTAGGCTGTAAGCCGGACAGGGGACCCCAGCACGTTGCAAAAAGAGTGCAAATCAATCGACATGGTCAATCATCCCTCCTCCCTTCGTCCCTCCTCTCTTCTCCTCCTCTCCGACATCTTCTCCTCCCTTCTTCCCTCCTGCCCTCCTCCATCTTCTCCTCCCTTCTTCCCTCCTCTCTTTTCCTCCCCTCCTCCATCTACTGTTCCCTTCTCCCCTCCTCTCTTTTCCTCCCCTCCTCCATCTACTGTTCCCTTCTCCCCTCCTCTCTTTTCCTCCCCTCCTCCATCTACTGCTCCCTTCTCCCCTCCTCTCTTTTCCTCCCCTCCTCCATCTACTGTTCCCTTCTCCCCTCCTCTCTTTTCCTCCCCTCCTCCATCTACTGCTCCCTTCTCCCCTCCTCTCTTTTCCTCCCCTCCTCCATCTACTGTTCCCTTCTCCCCTCCTCTCTTTTCCTCCCCTCCTCCATCTACTGCTCCCTTCTCCCCTCCTCTCTTTTCCTCCCCTCCTCCATCTACTGTTCCCTTCTCCCCTCCTCTCTTTTCCTCCCCTCCTCCATCTACTGCTCCCTTCTCCCCTCCTCTCTTTTCCTCCCCTCCTCCATCTACTGTTCCCTTCTCCCCTCCTCTCTTTTCCTCCCCTCCTCCATCTACTGTTCCCTTCTCCCCTCCTCTCTTTTCCTCCCCTCCTCCATCTACTGCTCCCTTCTCCCCTCCTCTCTTTTCCTCCCCTCCTCCATCTACTGTTCCCTTCTCCCCTCCTCTCTTTTCCTCCCCTCCTCCATCTACTGTTCCCTTCTCCCCTCCTCTCTTTTCCTCCCCTCCTCCATCTACTGCTCCCTTCTCCCCTCCTCTCTTTTCCTCCCCTCCTCCATCTACTGTTCCCTTCTCCCCTCCTCTCTTTTCCTCCCCTCCTCCATCTACTGCTCCCTTCTCCCCTCCTCTCTTTTCCTCCCCTCCTCCATCTACTGTTCCCTTCTCCCCTCCTCTCTTTTCCTCCCCTCCTCCATCTACTGTTCCCTTCTCCCCTCCTCTCTTTTCCTCCCCTCCTCCATCTACTGCTCCCTTCTCCCCTCCTCTCTTTTCCTCCCCTCCTCCATCTACTGTTCCCTTCTCCCCTCCTCTCTTTTCCTCCCCTCCTCCATCTACTGCTCCCTTCTCCCCTCCTCTCTTTTCCTCCCCTCCTCCATCTACTGTTCCCTTCTCCCCTCCTCTCTTTTCCTCCCCTCCTCCATCTACTGTTCCCTTCTAACTCTCTTTGGCCCTCCACCCTGGTCCCCTCTCTTTTCACAGGGAAACCTGGAAGGAGCCCAAATGCTTTGAGATAAATATTGCAGTATAAGGGATAGTGATTTACAAAATACTGATTCACTTATCCACATTTACTTATGGGAGTTTATTTAATTTTCTTGAAATTGATTTTCCTTGATTAAAAACAGAGCTGATTCTATTGACAACGTTCCTCAATCATACCACCATTCTGTTAAATGAGAGAGCTGCTGAGGTGGGCTTAAAACTCATTACGTCTGTGATGAATGAGAGGTGCTACAGGCCAAGGAGTTACGGCAGCAGTATCCAGGCTCTACGGGGAAGAGGTTCTACAGGCCAAGGAGTTACAGCAGCAGTATCCAGACTCTACGGGGGAAGAGGTTCTACAGGCCAAGGACTTACGGCAGCAGTATCCAGACTCTACGGAGGAAGAGGTTCTACAGACCAAGGAGTTACGGCAGCAGTATCCAGATTCTACAGGGAAGAGGTTCTACAGGCCAAGGAGTTACGGCAGCAGTATCCAGACTCTACGCGGAAGAGGTTCTACAGGCCAAGGAGTTATGACAGAGGTATCCAGGCTCTACGGGGAAGAGGTTCTACAGGCCAAGGATTTATGACAGAGGTATCCAGGCTCTACGAGGAAGAGGTTCTACAGGCCAAGGAGTTACAGCAGCAGTATCCAGGCTCTACGGGGAAGAAAAATCCAGGCCTTTTGTCTTCATCTTCAACCAGGCTGATTAAAAAGCACTTCAAATACAACCAAGCACTTTGGAGTAATGAGAGGCAGCCAGCGAGAGAATGGAAACAATGGTGGCTATCAAAAGTATAAAAGTGTGTGTGTTTTCTGTGTGTGTGTGTGCGTGTGTTTGTAAATGTGTGTGTGTGTGTGTGTGTGTGCGTGTGTTTGTAAATGTGTGTGTGTGTGTGTGTGTGTGTGTGTGTGTGTGTGTGTGTGTGTGTGTGTGTGTGTGTGTGTGTGTGTGTGTGTGTGTCTTTGTGCACTTGAATGCGTGCGTGATCCCACAATCACATAAACAACATAACAGAAACAGGTTTCTGTCTCCTTTCAACATGATAACAACAGGTCTCTGTCTCCTTTCAACATGATAACAACAGGTCTCTGTCTCCTTTCAACATGATAACAACAGGTCTCTGTCTCCTTTCAACATGAGAACAACAGGTCTCTGTCTCCTTTCAACATGAGAACAACAGGTCTCTGTCTCCTTTCAACATGAGAACAACAGGTCTCTGTCTCCTTTCAACATGATAACAACAGGTTTCTGTCTTCTTTCAACATGAGAACAACAGGTCTCTGTCTCCTTTCAACATGATAACAACAGGTCTCTGTCTCCTTTCAACATGATAACAACAGGTCTCTATCTCCTTTCAACATGAGAACAACAGGTCTCTGTCTCCTTTCAACATGAGAACAACAGGTCTCTGTCTCCTTTCAACATGATAACAACAGGTCTCTGTCTCCTTTCAACATGATAACAACAGGTCTCTGTCTCCTTTCAACATGAGAACAACAGGTCTCTGTCTCCTTTCAACATGAGAACAACAGGTCTCTGTCTCCTTTCAACATGAGAACAACAGGTCTCTGTCTCCTTTGTTTTCGAGAAACACCTCTTAACTGTCACCCATGTTGAGCTGTGATTCTAACCAACGTGAACAACAACACAATCATTTACAAGCCCAATGAGACCATTGAGAGTACGATGGATGGTGGGGGAGCCAGGGCTCATCTTCTCCTATTCTATAAAGAGAGAAGGAGGGAGAGAGGGAGGGACCACTGGTCAAACACTCATCCATTCATCCCCCGCTGTAAATCTGAGTGCTCCTTTGCTTTACCTCATCTAAAAGCTATCACAGACCTTCACAAGGAGAGCTGTCCTGTATTTACCTCCTCTTAAAGCTGTCACAGACCCTCACAGGAAGAGCTGTCCTGGATTTATCTCCTCTTAAAGCTGTCACAGACCTTCACAGGAAGAGCTGTCCTGTATTTACCTCCTCTTAAAGCTATCACAGACCCTCACAGGAAGAGCTGTCCTGTATTTATCTGCTCTAAAAGCTAACACAGACCCTCACAGGAAGAGCTGTCCTGTATGTATCTCCTCTTAAAGCTAACACAGACCCTCACAGGAAGAGCTGTCCTGGGTTTTATCTCCTCTAAAAGCTAACACAGACCCTCACAGGAAGAGCTGTCCTGGGTTTTATCTCCTCTAAAAGCTAACACAGACCCTCACAGGAAGAGCTGTCCTGGGTTTTATTTCCTCTAAAAGCTAACACAGACCCTCACAGGAAGAGCTGTCCTGGGTTTTATCTCCTCTAAAAGCTAACACAGACCCTCACAGGAAGAGCTGTCCTGGGTTTTATCTCCTCTAAAAGCTAACACAGACCCTCACAGGAAGAGCTGTCCTGGGTTTTATCTCCTCTAAAAGCTAACACAGACCTTCACAGGAAGAGCTGTCCTGGGTTTTATCTCCTCTAAAAGCTAACACAGACCCTCACAGGAAGAGCTGTCCTAGATTTTATCTCCTCTAAAAGCTAACACAGACCCTCACAGGAAGAGCTGTCCTGGGTTTTATCTCCTCTAAAAGCTATCACAGACCCTCACAGGAAGAGCTGTCCTGGGTTTTATCTCCTCTAAAAGCTAACACAGACCCTCACAGGAAGAGCTGTCCTAGATTTTATCTCCTCTAAAAGCTATCACAGACCTTCACAGGAAGAGCTGTCCTGGGTTTTATCTCCTCTAAAAGCTATCACAGACCCTCACAGGAAGAGCTGTCCTGGGTTTTATCTCCTCTAAAAGCTATCACAGACCTTCACAGGAAGAGCTGTCCTGGGTTTTATCTCCTCTAAAAGCTATCACAGACCTTCACAGGAAGAGCTGTCCTGGGTTTTATCTCCTCTAAAAGCTATCACGGACCCTCACAGGAAGAGCTGTCCTGGGTTTTATCTCCTCTAAAAGCTAACACAGACCCTCACAGGAAGAGCTGTCCTGGGTTTTATCTCCTCTAAAAGCTATCACAGACCTTCACAGGAAGAGCTGTCCTGGGTTTTATCTCCTCTAAAAGCTAACACAGACCCTCACAGGAAGAGCTGTCCTGGGTTTTATCTCCTCTAAAAGCTATCACAGACCTTCACAGGAAGAGCTGTCCTGGGTTTTATCTCCTCTAAAAGCTAACACAGACCCTCACAGGAAGAGCTGTCCTGGGTTTTATCTCCTCTAAAAGCTAACACAGACCCTCACAGGAAGAGCTGTCCTGGGTTTTATCTCCTCTAAAAGCTAACACAGACCCTCACAGGAAGAGCTGTCCTGGGTTTTATCTCCTCTAAAAGCTAACACAGACCCTCACAGGAAGAGCTGTCCTGGGTTTTATCTCCTCTAAAAGCTAACACAGACCCTCACAGGAAGAGCTGTCCTGGGTTTTATCTCCTCTAAAAGCTAACACAGACCTTCACAGGAAGAGCTGTCCTGGGTTTTATCTCCTCTAAAAGCTATCACAGACCTTCACAGGAAGAGCTGTCCTGGGTTTTATCTCCTCTAAAAGCTAACACAGACCTTCACAGGAAGAGCTGTCCTGGGTTTTATCTCCTCTAAAAGCTATCACAGACCTTCACAGGAAGAGCTGTCCTAGGTTTTATCTCCTCTAAAAGCTAACACAGACCCTCACAGGAAGAGCTGTCCTTTGTTTTATCTCCTCTAAAAGCTAACACAGACCCTCACAGGAAGAGCTGTCCTGGGTTTTATCTCCTCTAAAAGCTAACACAGACCCTCACAGGAAGAGCTGTCCTGGGTTTTATCTCCTCTAAAAGCTAACACAGACCCTCACAGGAAGAGCTGTCCTGGGTTTTATCTCCTCTAAAAGCTAACACAGACCCTCACAGGAAGAGCTGTCCTGGGTTTTATCTCCTCTAAAAGCTATCACAGACCCTCACAGGAAAAGCTGTCCTGGGTTTTATCTCCTCTAAAAGCTAACACAGACCCTCACAGGAAGAGCTGTCCTGGGTTTTATCTCCTCTAAAAGCTATCACAGACCTTCACAGGAAGAGCTGTCCTGGGTTTTATCTCCTCTTAAAGCTAACACAGACCCTCACAGGAAGAGCTGTCCTGGGTTTTATCTCCTCTAAAAGCTAACACAGACCCTCACAGGAAGAGCTGTCCTGGGTTTTATCTCCTCTAAAAGCTAACACAGACCCTCACAGGAAGAGCTGTCCTGGGTTTTATCTCCTCTAAAAGCTAACACAGACCTTCACAGGAAGAGCTGTCCTGGGTTTTATCTCCTCTAAAAGCTAACACAGACCCTCACAGGAAGAGCTGTCCTAGATTTTATCTCCTCTAAAAGCTAACACAGACCCTCACAGGAAGAGCTGTCCTGGGTTTTATCTCCTCTAAAAGCTATCACAGACCCTCACAGGAAGAGCTGTCCTGGGTTTTATCTCCTCTAAAAGCTAACACAGACCCTCACAGGAAGAGCTGTCCTAGATTTTATCTCCTCTAAAAGCTATCACAGACCTTCACAGGAAGAGCTGTCCTGGGTTTTATCTCCTCTAAAAGCTATCACAGACCCTCACAGGAAGAGCTGTCCTGGGTTTTATCTCCTCTAAAAGCTATCACAGACCTTCACAGGAAGAGCTGTCCTGGGTTTTATCTCCTCTAAAAGCTATCACAGACCTTCACAGGAAGAGCTGTCCTGGGTTTTATCTCCTCTAAAAGCTATCATGGACCCTCACAGGAAGAGCTGTCCTGGGTTTTATCTCCTCTAAAAGCTAACACAGACCCTCACAGGAAGAGCTGTCCTGGGTTTTATCTCCTCTAAAAGCTATCACAGACCCTCACAGGAAGAGCTGTCCTGGGTTTTATCTCCTCTAAAAGCTAACACAGACCCTCACAGGAAGAGCTGTCCTGGGTTTTATCTCCTCTAAAAGCTATCACAGACCTTCACAGGAAGAGCTGTCCTGGGTTTTATCTCCTCTAAAAGCTAACACAGACCCTCACAGGAAGAGCTGTCCTGGGTTTTATCTCCTCTAAAAGCTAACACAGACCCTCACAGGAAGAGCTGTCCTGGGTTTTATCTCCTCTAAAAGCTAACACAGACCCTCACAGGAAGAGCTGTCCTGGGTTTTATCTCCTCTAAAAGCTAACACAGACCCTCACAGGAAGAGCTGTCCTGGGTTTTATCTCCTCTAAAAGCTAACACAGACCCTCACAGGAAGAGCTGTCCTGGGTTTTATCTCCTCTAAAAGCTAACACAGACCTTCACAGGAAGAGCTGTCCTGGGTTTTATCTCCTCTAAAAGCTATCACAGACCTTCACAGGAAGAGCTGTCCTGGGTTTTATCTCCTCTAAAAGCTAACACAGACCTTCACAGGAAGAGCTGTCCTGGGTTTTATCTCCTCTAAAAGCTATCACAGACCTTCACAGGAAGAGCTGTCCTGGGTTTTATCTCCTCTAAAAGCTAACACAGACCCTCACAGGAAGAGCTGTCCTGGGTTTTATCTCCTCTAAAAGCTAACACAGACCCTCACAGGAATAGCTGTCCTGGGTTTTATCTCCTCTAAAAGCTAACACAGACCCTCACAGGAAGAGCTGTCCTGGGTTTTATCTCCTCTAAAAGCTAACACAGACCCTCACAGGAAGAGCTGTCCTGGGTTTTATCTCCTCTAAAAGCTAACACAGACCCTCACAGGAAGAGCTGTCCTGGGTTTTATCTCCTCTAAAAGCTATCACAGACCCTCACAGGAAGAGCTGTCCTGGGTTTTATCTCCTCTAAAAGCTAACACAGACCCTCACAGGAAGAGCTGTCCTGGGTTTTATCTCCTCTAAAAGCTATCACAGACCTTCACAGGAAGAGCTGTCCTGGGTTTTATCTCCTCTTAAAGCTAACACAGACCCTCACAGGAAGAGCTGTCCTGGGTTTTATCTCCTCTAAAAGCTAACACAGACCCTCACAGGAAGAGCTGTCCTGGGTTTTATCTCCTCTAAAAGCTAACACAGACCCTCACAGGAAGAGCTGTCCTGGGTTTTATCTCCTCTAAAAGCTAACACAGACCTCACAGGAAGAGCTGTCCTGGGTTTTATCTCCTCTAAAAGCTAAAACAGACCCTCACAGGAAGAGCTGTCCTGGGTTTTATCTCCTCTAAAAGCTAACACAGACCCTCACAGGAAGAGCTGTCCTGGGTTTTATCTCCTCTTTTAATTTATGTAAGAGTAATTACATTGCATGGCTTTTTATCAAATACACTTATTTTTTTTTTAGATTGGTTGGTTGTGTACAGATAAATGCCTATTGTTGAAGTATAAATGTAAGAATGTTTTCTTTGTGTGTGTGTGTGTGTGTGTGTGTGTGTGTGTGTGTGTGTGTGTGTGTGTGTGTGTGTGTGTGTGTGTGTGTGTGTGTGTGTGTGTGTGTGTGTGTGTGTGTGTGTGTGTGTGTGTGTGTGTGTGTGTGTGTGTGTGTGTGTGTGTGTTTAAAACTCAGCTGGCATGGCTGTCGTGTGAAAGAGACGCTTTCCAGAATCTCTCTAAAATGCTTTGTTTGTTTATGGTTTCTTTTTGTAACTTCTTGGGCTTCCTGTTTGGCACTCTGACGTGCACTATATCAGTGTGACATGGCGTGTGTCAAGACATTGATGATGGTTGTCTTTTTTCAATATTATTGATGACAGTTCAATATTTACAGATGCAGCGAGGGATCCAGAATGGTACTGAAGTTCCAGAATGGTACTGAAGTTCCAGAATGGTACTGAATATACAGAATGGTACTGAAGATACAGAATGGTACTGAAGTTCCAGAATGGTACTGAAGTTCCAGAATGGTACTGAATATACAGAATGGTACTGAAGATACAGAATGGTACTGAAGTTCCAGAATGGTACGGAAATTACAGAATGGTACTGAAGATACAGAATGGTACTGAAGATACAGAATGGTACTGAAGATACAGAATGTTACTGAAGTTCCAGAATGGTACTGAAATTACAGAATGGTACTGAAGATACATAATGGTACTGAAGATACAGAATGGTACTGAAGATACAGAATGGTACTGAAATTACAGAATGGTACTGAATATACAGAATGGTACTGAAGATACAGAATGGTACTGAAGTTCCAGAATGGTACTGAAATTACAGAATGGTACTGAAGATACAGAATGGTACTGAAGATACAGAATGGTACTGAAGATACAGAATGTTACTGAAGTTCCAGAATGGTACTGAAATTACAGAATGGTACTGAAGATACATAATGGTACTGAAAATACAGAATGGTACTGAAGATACAGAATGGTACTGAAATTACAGAATGGTACTGAAGATACAGAATGGTACTGAAGTTCCAGAATGGTACTGAAGTTCCAGAATGGTACTGAAGATACAGAATGGTACTGAAGATACAGAATGGTACTGAAGTTCCAGAATGGTACTGAAGATACAGAATGGTACTGAAGATACAGAATGGTACTGAAGATACAGAATGGTACTGAAGTTCCAGAATGGTACTGAAGTTCCAGAATGGTACTGAAGATACAGAATGGTACTGAAGATACAGAATGGTACTGAAGAACAGTTATGGAATTGCAACTGATAAATAGATAGTAGACAGTAACCTACCTATATTCAAATTCTTATATTTTCTATTCATTTTCAGTATCTGATGCTACATTTACAAAGGTCATTCCGTAATACACACTATACATACACATGGATTTAGTACTGTAGATATGTGGTAGTGGTGGAGTAGGGGCCTGAGGGCACACAGTGTGTTGTGAAATCTGTGAAATCTGTGCCTTAATTTTGCTGGACACCAGGAAGAGTAGCTGCTGCTTTTGCAACAGCTAATGGGGATCCATAATAAATACAAACACAAAATACGAAACACATTTTAACACTCAAATATACTTTTACTCTTGGTGAATCAAGGTTTTATCCTCACTGAAAGTGCCGTTGTTGGCTAGAGATGTCTTTGTTGGCTAGAGATGTCTCTGTTGGCTAAAGATGTCTTTGTTTGCTAGAGATGTCTTTGCTGGCTAGAGATGTCTTTGTTGGCTAGAGATGTCTCTGTTGGCTAGAGATGTCTTTGTTGGCTAGAGATGTCTTTGTTGGCTAGAGATGTCTTTGTTGGCTAGAGATGTCTTTGTTGGCTAGAGATGTTTCTGTTGGCTAGAGATGTCTGTTGGCTAGAGATGTCTTTGCTGGCTAGAGATGTTTCTGTTGGCTAGAGATTTTTTTGTTGGCTAGAGATGTCTATGTTGGCTAGAGATGTCTCTGTTGGCTAGAGATGTCTTTGTTGGCTAGAGAAGTTTCTGTTGGCTAAAGATGTCTTTGTTGGCTAGAGATGTCTTTGTTGGCTAGAGATGTTTCTGTTGGCTAGAGATGTTTCTGTTGGCTAGAGATGTCTTTGTTGGCTAGAGATGTCTTTGTTGGTTGGAGATGTCTTTGTTGGCTAGAGATGTCTTTGTTGGCTAGAGATGTTTCTGTTGGCTAGAGAGGTTTCTGTTGGCTAGAGATGTCTTTGTTGGCTAGAGATGTCTTTGTTGGTTGGAGATGTCTTTGTTGGCTAGAGATGTCTTTGTTGACTAGAGATGTCTTTGTTGGCTAGAGATGTCTTTGTTGGCTAGAGATGTCTTTGTTGGCTAGAGATGTCTTTGTTGGCTAGAGATGTCTTTGTTGGCTAGAGATGTCTTTGTTGGCTAGAGATGTCATTGTTGGCTAGAGATGTCTTTGTCTTGATGACTCAATGCTATATTACTTATATACTTATTATATATTATTGCTTTAGTCTAATCACTGTGAGGGCCAAACGGATTGAATTCGATTACATTAACTTACAAAAAAAATATTGCCCTCATCTGTGGATGATTAGTGGACAGATGCCGACGAAGATTGAGTGGGGTTATTGTAGCAGGATGTGTGTGTATGTGTGTTCCTCCTGTCTGTTTGTGGAGTCAAAGGGATTTTGGGGGGGCCGGTGCAGGTGGGTAGTGGAGGAACATCATAGGCCATTCTGTCGATGACGTCTCTATCAACAAGTGATGTTACACACTGGGCCAGTAGAGGGAGCTCTTACTATGTGTACATTAAGACAGAGCTTGTGTGTGTGTGTGTGTGTGTGTGTGTGTGTGTGTGTGTGTGTGTGTGTGTGTGTGTGTGTGTGTGTGTGTGTGTGTGTGTGTGTGTGTGCGTGTGCTAGGGGGGCAGGAGGTGGGAATGCCTGGAATCAGTCCAACACAATAATGTCTTTACTCTACATGTGAGCAGCAGCCTCTCTTTTCTTTCAATAGGAGTGTGTGTGTGTGTGTACGTATTTGTGTGTGTGTGTGTGTGTGTGTACGTATTTGTGTGTGTGTGTGTGTGTGTGTGTGTGTGTGTGTGTGGGTGTGTGTGTGTGTTTTTGTATAGTATGTGCACACCCCTGCGTGTGTTTTTGCGCATGTGTGTGTAGGTACGTATTTGTGTGTGTGTGTGTGTGTGTGTGTGTGTACGTATTTGTGTGTGTGTGTGTGTGTGTGTGTGTGTGTGTGTACGTGATGCTTTGTGCTCCAGTCCCAACGGTTTCCATGACGATAATAGGCATAACCAGATTTCTATTCCTGAGAGAGAGAGAGCGAGAGAGAGAGAGAGGCTTTCGTAGTGTTACCTCTGTGAAAAGATTAACGTAACCATCTAGCAGCTATATGTTCCAGAGATTCCAACAAGCCCTGTGTGTCTGGGAAGCTGATTGGAGGAGCACCGGCCCTGTGTGTCTGGGAAGCTGATTGGAGGAGCACTGGTCCTGTGTGTCTGGGAAGCTGATTGGAGGAGCACTGGTCCTGTGTGTCTGGGAGGCTGATTGGAGGAGCGCTGGCCCTGTGTGTATGGGAGGCTGATTGGAGGAGCACCGGCCCTGTGTGTCTGGGAGGCTGATTGGAGGAGCACCGGCCTTGTGTGTCTGGGAGGCTGATTGGAGGAGCATATGCCCTGTGTGTCTGGGAGGCTGATTGGAGGAGCATCTGCCCTGTGTGTCTGGGAGGCTGATTGGAAGAGCACCGGCCCTGTGTGTCTTGGAGGCTGATTAGAGGAGCACCAGCCCTGTGTGTCTGGGAGGCTGATTGGAGGAGCACCGGTCCTGTGTGTCTGGGAGGCTGATTGGAGGAGCACCGGCCCTGTGTGTCTGGGAGGCTGATTGGAGGAGCACCAGCCCTGTGTGTCTGGGAGGCTGATTGGAGGAGCACCAGCCCTGTGTGTCTGGGAGGCTGATTGGAGGAGCACCAGCCCTGTGTGTCTGGGAGGCTGATTGGAGGAGCACCGGCCCTGTGTGTCTGGGAGGATGATTGGAGGAGCACCGGCCCTGTGTGTCTGGGAGGCTGATTGGAGGAGCAGCAGCCCTGTGTGTCTGGGAGGCTGATTGGAGGAGCACCGGCCCTGTGTGTCTGGGAGGCTGATTGGAGGAGCACCGGCCCTGTGTGTCTGGGAGGCTGATTGGAGGAGCACCGGCCCTGTGTGTCTGGGAGGCTGATTGGAGGAGCATCGGCCCTGTGTGTCTGGGAGGCTGATTGGAGGAGCATCGGCCCTGTGTGTCTGGGAGGCTGATTGGAGGAGCACCGGCCCTGTGTGTCTGGGAGGCTGATTGGAGGAGCACCAGCCCTGTGTGTCTGGGAGGCTGATTGGAGGAGCACCAGCCCTGTGTGTCTTTGATAAGAGAAGAGAAGGTTTAGGATACGAACATGCATTCAGGCACACACACACACAGTCTTGTACAAATAACCTTGTGGTTGACACACAATTCAGTTACATTGAAAATCAAATTTTACCCAACACCTAACCCTAAACCTAACCCTATAACCTTAACCCTCAGCCTAACCCTAACCCTAAAAATAAACCATAGCTTCTAGCCCCCTAGAAATAGCATTTGACCAGACAACATGTTTGATCCCCACAAGTATAGTTAAACACACACACACACACACACACACACACACACACACACACACACACACACACACACACACACACACACACACACACACACACACACACACACACACAGCCGAGACAAGGGAGTGAGAGGTACAGCACAGCAGGCAGAAACATCACAGGGTTAGCAGACGATCACCCTGTCACAGTCCACCTCACCACTACACAACAAGCTACTGAGGCTGAGTTATGGACAGAGCCTATGGAAGGAGGGAGGGAGGTAAAAAGGTGAAGAGGAGGGAGAGAGGGATGAGAAGAGGAGGAGGGGAGGGAGAGAGGGATGTGAAGAAAGAGGAAAGGAGGGATAGAGGGGGGGCGGGGAAGAGACGAGGAAAAGAGGGAGAGAGGGAGGGAGGAGGAAAGGAGGGAGAAAGGGAGGGAGGAAAAGAGGAGAGGAGGGAGGGAGAGACTGAGGGAGGAGAAGAGGAGGACGGGAGGGAGAGAGGGAGGGAGGAGAAGTGGAGGAGAGGAGGGAGTGACTGAGGGAGGAGAAGAAGAGGAGAGGAGGAGAGGAGGGAGGGAGGGAGGAGAAGAGGAGGGAGGGAGGGAGGAGAAGAGGAGGAGGGGAGGGAGAGAGGGAGGGAGGAGAAGAGGAGGGAGGGAGCGAGGAGAAGAGGAGGGAGAGAGGGTTGGATGAGAGGGAGGAGTGGGCGAGTAGGAAACAGCTTGAAACTGCTTATACACACACACACACACACACACACACACACACACAATCTAACACATACCCACATAGAAAGATCATATCGTTCTCTTAACCTTCATTTTAAACCACAACGTAAAATGTAATGAAATCCACAAGTTATGGAAATCAGCATTTGTCCTACGTCTTTTGAAATGAGAGCGATCCCACTCTACTGAATAACTATCGGCCCATATCTAAACCGACAGTTCTGCCAAGGGCATTGGAGTCCCTGGTCAATAAGCAGGTTAAGGCCTACCTCCAGCAAAACAATATTTTCAGTGATATTACAATCTGTTTTCAGGTCAAGACACAGCACTGTTACAGCAACATGGAAGGTTCGGGATTATATTCACTGTGCTCTGTATAAGAAGTGACATTGTGTGTCTGTGGTCATGGATTTGTACAAATGTCGTTTGACGGTGTGGACCATACTGTATTGGTGCAGACACTGAAGTGTGTTGGGATTACTGGTTATGTTCTGGAGTGTGTGAACCCAGTGAAGTGAAAGGCAGATCCTTTTGCGTCCGACATCATAGAGCTGTAGTCAGGTGTTCCACAAGGATCCATTTGAGGTCCCATGAGGTTTACTATCGATGTCGATAAGATTGGGAGACATATTGAGACAGCCGACGTGCATTTTCACGAGGATGGCACTGTTCTCTAATGATGTGGCAGCAGTTTGAGACCGTTCTCTAATGAAGTGGCAGCAGTTTGACACTGTTCTCTAATGAAGTAGAAGCAGTTGGGCACTGTTCTCTAATGAAGTAGAAGCAGTTGGACACTGTTCTCTAACGAAGTAGAAGCAGTTGGACACTGTTCTCTATTCAAATAGAAGCAGTTGGACACTGTTCTCTAATGAAGTAGAAGCAGTTGGACACTGTTCTCTAACGAAGTGGCAGCAGTTTGACACTGTTCTCTATTCAAGTAGAAGCAGTTGGACACTGTTCTCTATTCAAGTAGAAGCAGTTGGACACTGTTCTCTAACGAAGTGGCAGCAGTTTGACACTGTTCTCTATTCAAGTAGAAGCAGTTGGACACTGTTCTCTATTCAAGTAGAAGCAGTTGGACACTGTTCTCTAATGAAGTGGCAGCAGTTTGGCACTGTTCTCTAACGAAGTGGCAGCAGTTTGACACTGTTCTCTAATGAAGTGGCAGCAGTTTGGCACTGTTCTCTAATGAAGTGGCAGCAGTTTGACACTGTTCTCTAATGAAGTGGCAGCAGTTTGGCACTGTTCTCTAATGAAGTGGCAGCAGTTTGACACTGTTCTCTAATGAAGTGGCAGCAGTTTGACACCGTTCTCTAATGAACTGGCAGCATTTTTGCACTGTTCTCTAATGAAGTGGCAGCAGTTTGGCACTGTTCTCTATTCAAGTAGAAGCAGTTGGACTTTGATTTCTGAAAAAAGCTCAAACATCTTTAAACATCATTCAACAGAATCTGTCGGATTTTATTAAGCTTGATCTGAATTCCTCTAAAACAAAAATACATGGTATTTTCCAATACTAAACAATGTGAAAACCCTGTCATTACTACCTTGGGAGATAATGCCATAGAGCAAGTCAAGACACACATATATCTGGGAGTTTGAGTGGATGAGAAGCTGAGCTTTAACAATCATGTTGATAACCTGGTAAAGAAGATGAAGAAGAGAATAGTTTTTATTATCGGCTTAAGGCTTGTTTTTCTTTTGGAGGCCAGAATAGGGAGACAGGGTAGCCTAGTGGTTGGACTAGTAACCGGAAAGGTTGCAAGTTCAAACCCCTGAGCTGACAAGGTACAAATCTGTCGTTCTGCCCCTAGGAACAGGCAGTTAACCCACTCTTCCTAGGCGGTCATTAAAATAAGAATTTGTTCTTAACTGACTTGCCTAGTTAAATAAAGGTTAAATTTAAAAAAAATAAAAAAATAGAACTGGTACTGGTCTGTCTTGGACAACAGCAGGGATTTCCAAACTTGGTTCTCAGGACCCCAAAGGGGAGCATGTTTCTTCTGTTGTTTTTTGTTACCATGGCAACTAATCATCAAGCTTTGATCATTTGAATTAGCTGTGTAGTATTTTTTGTTACCCTGGCAACTACTAGTGTTAGGGTAATGACCAAACGTGCACCCCTTGGGATCCCGAGGGCCGAGTCATATATGCAGACCTGGTGAGGAGATGTAGATCTCAAGCGTTTCTCCAGGACCAGTTGGAAACTCCAGGATCTGTTTTCCTGGGAGGAGTTTCTTAGTTTGGTTGACTCACCTGTTCCTGAGGAATGTGATTGTCGTTAGGACTTAAAATGGTACGTATGATTGATGTTTTATCGATGAGGCTTGTATGTTTCTGTAATTGTCATTTTGTTATGTTACAGCCTTAATAAATAAAACAGGTTCTGAGAATTGTTTGCTAATTTCTATTTAAAAAAAAAAACAAAGTATTCAGCTCTTTTACTCTGTACTTTGTTGAAGCACCTTTGGCAACGGTTACAGCATCAAGTCTTCTTGGGTATGATGCTACAAGCTTGGCACAGCTGTATTTGGAGTGTTTCTCACAATCTTCTCTGCAGATCCTCTCAAGCTCTGTCAGGTTGGATGGGGAGCATTGCTGCACAGCTATTTTCAGGTCTCTCCAGAGATGTTTGATTGGTTTCCAGTTCGGGCTCTGGCTGGGCCACTGAAGGCCATTCAGAGACTTGTCCCGAAACCACTCTTGCGTTATCTTGGCTGTGTGTCGTTCTCCTGTTGGAAGGTGAATCTTCGCCCCCAGTCTGAGGTCCTGAGCACTCTGGAGCAGGGTTTCATCAAGGATCTCTCTGTACTTTGCTCTGTTCATCTTTGCCTCAATCCTGAGTAGTCTCCCAGTCCCTACCACTGAAATATATCCCCACAGCGTGATGCTGCCACCACCATGCTTCACCGTAGGGATGGTACTATGTTTCCTCCAGACGTGATGCTTGGCTTTCAGGCCAAAGGGTTCAATCTTGGTTTCATCAGACCAGAGAATATTGTTTGTCATTGTCTGAAAGTCTTTAGGTGTCTTTTGGCAAACTCCAAGCGGGCTGTCATGTGCCTTTTACTGAGGTGTGCCTTCCGCCTTGCCACTCTACCATAAATGCCTCATTGGTGGAGTGCTGCAGAGATGGTTGTCCTTCTGGAAGGTTCTCCCATCTCCACAGAGGAACTCTAGATCTCTGTCAGAGTGACCATCGGGTTCTTGGTCACCTCCCTGACCAAGGCTCTTCTCCCCCGATTGCTCATTATGGCCGGAATGCCAGCTCTAGGACGAGTCTTGGTGGTTCTAAACTTATTCCATTTAAGAATGATGGAGGCCACTGTGTTCTTGGGGACCTTCAATGCTGCAGAAACGTTTTGGTACCCTTCCCCAGATCTGTGCCTCGACACAATCCTGTCTCAGAGCTCTACGGACAATTCCTTCGACCTCATGGCTTGGTTTTTGTGTGGGACCTTATATGGACAAGTGTGTGCCTTTCCAAATCATATCCAATTGATTGAATTTACCACAGGTGGACTCTAATCAAGTTTTGGAAACATCTCAAGGAAGATCAATGGAAACAAGATGCACCTGAACTCAATTTCGAGTCTCATACCAAAAGGTCTGAATTCTTACTGTATGTAAATATGGTATTTCTGCAAATATTTTTAAAAAACAGTTTTTGCTTTGTCATTACAGGGTATTGTGTGTAGATTGATGAGGATGTGTTTTTATTTAAGCAATTTTAGAATATGGTTGTAATGTAACAATATGTGGAAAAAGTCAAGGGGTCTGAATAATTTCTGAATAATGTACATCAAAACATTTCATTTTATGGTATGTCTATGTCTGTAAATTGTTACAGTATATATGATATCTATCTCAAACATTAATCCTCCTTGCTGCTGTCTTGGCTGGACCAGGTCTCTCTTGAAAAAAAATATTTTATTTAGCTCAATGACATGGGATCCCCTGTATGTTCTGGAGGAGGGAAGACATGACATGGGATCCCCTGTATGTTCTGGAGGAGGGAAGACATGACATGGGATCCCTTGTATATTCTGGAGAAGGGAAGACATGACATGGAACCACCTGTATGTCCGGGTGGAGGGAAGACATGACATGGGATCCCCTGTATGTTCTGGAGGAGGGAAGACATGACATGGGATCCCCTGTAAGTTCTGGAGAAGGGAAGACATGACATGGAACCACCTGTATGTTCTGGTGGAGGGAAGACATGACATGGGATCCCCTGTATGTTTGGGTGGAGGGAAGACATGACATGGGATCCCCTGTAAGTTCTGGTGGAGGGAAGACATGACATGGGATCCCCTATATGTTCGTGTTGAGGGAAGACATGACATGGGATCTCCTGTATGTTCTGGTGGAGGGAAGAGGGAAGACATGACATGCCAATAGGAGAGGACACTCAAGAAGGCAGGTAGCAGACACAAAGGAAGCTCCAAAGAGTCTCTCTCTCTCTCTCTCTCTCTCTCTCTCTCTCTCTCTCTCTCTCTCTCTCTCTCTCTCTCTCTCTCTTCACACACTGTGGTCTTTCACCCAATAGATATGGGAGTTTATCAAAATTGGATATGTTTTCAAATTCTTTGTTTGTCTGTGTATCTGAGGGAAAAATGTGTCTCTAATACGGTCAAACATTTGGCAGGAGGTTAGGAACTGCAGCTCAGTTTCCACCTCATTTTGTGGGCAGTGTGCACATGGCCTGTATTCTCTTGAGAGCCATGTCTGCCTACGGCGGCCTTTCTCAATGGCAAGGCTATGCTCACTGAGTCTGTACATAGTCAAAGAGTTCCTTAATTTTGAGTCAGTCACAGTGGTCAGGTATTCTGCCACTGTGTACTCTCTGTTTAGGGCCAAATAGCATTCTAGTTTGCTCTGTTTTTTTGTTAATTCTTTCCAATGTGTCAAGTAGTTCTATTTTTATTTTCTCATGATTTGGTTGGGTCTAATTGTATTGCTGTCCTGGGGCTCTGTGGGGTCTGTTTGTGTTTGTGAACAGAGCCCCAGGACCAGCTTGCTTAGGGGACTCTTCTCCAGGTTCATCTCTCTGTAGGTGATGGCTTTGTTAAGAAAGATTTGAGAATCGCTTCCTTTTAGGTTGTTGTAGAGTTTAACGTCTCTTTTCTGGATTTTGATAATTAGCGGGTATCAGCATAATTCTGCATTATTTGGTGTTTTACATTGTACATATATATTTTTGCAGAATTTTGCATGCAGTCTCAATTTGGTGTTTGTCCAATTTTGTGAATTATTGGTTGGTGAGCGGACCCCAGACCTCACAACCATAAAGGGCAATGGTTTCTATAACTTAATCAAGTATTTTTAGCCAGATCCTAATATGTATGTTGAATTTTATGTTCCTTTTGATGACATAGAAGGCCCTTCTTGCCTTGTCTCTCAGATTGTTCTCAGCTTTGTGCAAGTTACCGGTGGCGGTTATGTTTAGGCCGAGGCATTTATTGCTTTTTGTGTGCTCTAGGGCAACGGTCCTCGCAAATGGATATTTTTTGCAACACCGTTATTTTTGTCTTACTGAGATTTACTGTCAGGGCCCAGGTCTGACAGAATCTGTGCAGAAGATCTATGTGCTGCAGACTGTTCTCTTGCCCTCACCAATTCGTTGATATTTTTGTTGAAGAGGTTGGGGCTAAAGCTGCATCCCTGTCTCACCCCACGGCCCTTTGGAAAGAAATGTGTGTTTTTTGCACATTTGAACGGCACACTTGTTGTTTGTGTACATGGGTGTTATAATGTTGTATGTTTTTACCCCAACACCACTTTCCATCAATTTGTATAGCAGACCCAAAGTTGTTCTAAAAGCTGCCAGAGCCGCCAGTCTGTCCTGAGTTGCCAGAGCCGCCCGTCAGTCCCGCCTGTCCGGTGCTGCCGGAGTCTCCCGCCTGTCCGGTGCTGCCGGAATCTCCCGTCCATTCGGGACCCGCGGCAAGGGTCCTCAGTCCGAGGTTGGCGGCGAGGGTCGCCGCTCCCAAGGCGCCACTTAAGTGGGCCGAGACTATGGCGGAGTGGGGTCCACGTCCCGCGCCAGAGCCGCCACCGCGGACAGACGCCAACCCAGACCCTCCCCTATAGGTTCAGGTTTTGCAGCCGGAGTCCGCACTTTTGGGGGGGGGGGGGGGGGGGGGGGGGGGGGTAATGTCACGTTCTGACCTTAGTTCCTTTGTTATGTCTTTGTTTTAGTTTGGTCAGGGCGTGAGTTGGGGTGGGTAGTCTATGTTCTTGTTTCTATGTCGTGGATTTGTGTTTGGCCTGGTATGGTTCTCAATCAGAGGCAGGTGTCGTTCGTGGTCTCTGATTGAGAATCATACTTAGGTAGCCTTTTCCCACCTGTGTTTTGTGGGTGATTATTTTCTGTTTAGTGTTTTCCAAAACTGTTTTGGTTTTGTTTCATTCTCTTTGTTATTTTGTTCAGTTGTTTTATTAAAAATATGAACACTTACCACGCTGCGCTTTGGTCCTCACCTTCTTCAACCCACGACGATCGTTACATACACTGTGTTCCTTCTGCAGGTTTTGGTTTGTTAGAAGTTTTTTCAAGGTCTTAGGTATGGAATTGTGATTTGGATTGAAGGTTTTCATGTTGAGGTTAGTATCCTGTATAAAAAAAATATAAAGTTTATCTACATTTATCTGTCACGTTCGTCATATTGATGAGACCAAGGCGCAGTGTGATAAGCATACATTCTTCTTTTAATGAAGGAAAAACACTAAACAAACTAACAAAGAAACAAAAACGAACGTGAAGCTATATAACACGAGTGCTGACAGGCAACTACACAGAGACAATACAAAAACTAAACCAACCACCCTTGTCACACCCTGACCTAACCAAAATAATAAAGAAAACAAACATAACTAAGGTCAGGGCGTGACATTATCAAACTCTCTCTCTCCCCCTTTCTCTCTCCCCTCTCTCTCCCCCCCCTTTCTCTCTCCCCTCTCTCTCCCATCTCTCTCTCCCCCTCTCTCCCCTCTCTCTCTCCCTTTCTCTCTCCCGTCTCTCTCTCCCCTCTCACTCTCCCCCTTTCTCTCTCCCCTCTCTCTCTCCCCTCTCTCTCCCTTTCTCTCCCCCTTTCTCTCTCCCCTCTCTCTCTCCCTCTCTCTCGCTCCCCCTTTCTCTCTCCCCTCTCTCTCTCCCCTCTCTCTCTCCCGCTCTCTCTCTCCCCTCTCTCTCCCCTCTCTCTCTCCCTCTCTCTCTCTCCCCCTTTCTCTCTCCCTTTCTATCTCCCCTCTCTCTCCCCCTTTCTCTCTCCCCTCTCTCTCCACCTGTCTCTCTCCCCTCTCTCTCTCCCCTCTCGCTCCCTTTCTCTCCCCTCTCACTCTCCCCTCTCTCTCTCCCTCTCTCTATCTCTCCCTCTCTGTATCTCTCTGTCTCTTCACCTCACCCATCCTTTGGGTTCTTAGATATTTCTAGTTATTTCTGGGTTTATTTTGTGAGACAAGCTGTTGTTTATTATGACTTGGGCGCACGCCGGGAGAAAATCTTTGTTTGTTAGTAAATGTGAGAAGCTGAAGGTTTTGCGGTGTCAAATCAACACAGAGAGAGAGTTCATTTTAACACTATATCAGATTACATATGGTCCCTCTCTACAGAATGTAAAAAGTACTCTATGTAACACTATGGGGTAATTAACACTAGTGTTGATCTAGAGTTAAATTAAGTCCTATTATGTTACAGTAGATCATTTTGGGTGTAGTTTGAACACTGTATGATGTAACGGCTTACTTGCTTTTTTTCCCATGTTGCCTTTTCAAGTAAATTGTAGAGACTAATATTGTCACGCCCTGACCTTAGTTATCTTTGTTTTCTTTATTATTTTGGTTAGGTCAGGGTGTGACATGGGGGATTTATGTGTTTTGTCTGGTCTAGGGGTTTTGTATGCTTATGGGGCTGTTTCCTTTCTAGGTAAATTGTATGTCTATGGTTGCCTAGATTGGTTCTCAATTAGAGGCAGCTGTCTGTCGTTGTCTCTGATTGGGAACCATATTTAGGCAGCCATGTTCTTTGGGTATTTTGTTGGTGGTTGTCTTCTGTCTTTGTGTCATTGCACCAGATGGGACTGTTTCGGGTTTTCACATTTGTTGTTTTGTTATGTTGTAGTGTTCTCGTGTATGGTCTTGATTAAACATGTTGAACTCTAACCACGCTGCGTTTTGGTCCTCCTCTCCTTCAACGGAAGAAAACCGTTACAAATATCCATGACTGTATTTGTTAGTGAAAGAGAAATAGTCATTGATATCTAGGCGAATGTTATCATTACAAATACCATTACAATTAAAATATATGACAATACATGAAATACATTTTTTTTTGAAGATTGTCACAATCACAATGTAACAGGTGAAGACTTTATTGTGAAATACTTACTCTACCATTGTTGGGAAAGAGTTCGTAAAGTAACACAATAAAATAACAATAACGAGGCTCTATACACAGCCAGGTCACCCGTGATACGAGTCCATATTCAACCTTCGGGAGATGAGGACGTCGGGAGATGAAGACATCGGGGGATGGGGACGTCTGGGGATGAGGACGTCGGGGGATGAGGACTTCGGGGGATGAGGACGTCGGGGGATGAGGACGTCGGGGGATGAGGACGTCGGGAGATGAGGACTTCGGGAGATGAGGACGTCGGGGGATGAGGACGTCGGGAGATGAGGACGTGGGGAGATGAGGACGTGGGGAGATGAGGACGTCGGGGGATGAGGACTTCGGGGGATGAGGACGTTGGGGGATGAGGACGTCGGGAGATGAGGACGTGGGGAGATGAGGACGTGGGGAGATGAGGACTTCGGGAGATGAGGACTTCGGGAGATGAGGACGTTGGGAGATGAGGACTTCGGGAGATGAGCACGTCGGGAGATGAGGACGTCGGGAGATGAGGACGTCGGGAGATGAGAACGTGGGGAGATGAGGACTTCGGGAGATGAGGACTTCGGGGGATGAGGACGTCGGGAGATGAGGACGGCGGGAGATGAGGACTTCGGGGGATGAGGATGTCGGGGGATGAGGACGTCGGGAGATGAGGACGTGGGGAGATGAGGACGTGGGGAATTGATGACGTGGGGAGATGAGGACTTCGGGAGATGAGGAGTCGGGAGATGGGGACGTCGGGAGATGAGGACGTGGGGAGATGAGGACGTGGGGAGATGAGGACGTGGGGAGATGAGGAGTCGGGGGATGAGGACGTCGGGAGATGACGTTTCAACTGGCCACTATGGGCAACAGTGAGAGCTGTTACCTTCAAGTGGGTGTTGCTTTTGTGGAAGGGGATGGTGGAAGGTCTTGGTTAAGTATTTGCCTCTGATTCCAAAGGTTGCATGTTTGTATCCAGCGATAAAAAGTTGTTTTGGCGATTTTTGTTTTAAACCTATCCATCCATCCCAAACCTTAACCCTTACCTTAACTATTCAGAGTTAAGGCCTAAACTTAACCTTAAACACTTTGAAATTTGACATTTGGAACAACTTAGAAATGTGACATTTGGAACAACTTAGAAATGTGACATTTGGAACAACGTAGAAATTTGACATTTGAGAAACATGGATGAGCTAATTCTGGAGTGAGACTGAGAGCTGGTAGGTGTAAGGGGCCTGATCACCAATTCTCACATCAACTCAGTAAAAACAAAAACTCATCACTTTCTGAAGAATTCACTCATCAAAATGATTTGTTTGATGTGAATACATCATCAGACTGACATGTTTAAGTGTCAGCAGACGTTATGTGGGATCAGTCAACAGGTGTTATGTGGGATCAGTCAACAGGCGTTATGTGGGATCAGTCAACAGGCGTTATGTGGGATCAGTCAACAGGTGTTATGTGGGATCAGTTAACAGGTGTTATGTGGGATCAGTCAACAGGCGTTATCAGTCAACATGTGTTATGTGGGATCAGTCAACAGGCGTTATCAGTCAACAGGTGTTATGTGGGATCAGTCAACAGGCGTTATCAGTCAACAGGTGTTATGTGGGATCAGTCAACAGGTGTTATGTGGGATCAGTCAACAGGCGTTATGTGGGATCAGTCAACAGGTGTTATGTGGGATCAGTCAACAGGCGTTATGTGGGATCAGTCAACATCATGTTTATCCTTCTACACCTGCATTGCTTGCTGTTTCGGGGTATAGGCTGGGTTTCTGTACAGCACTTTGTGACATCAGCTGATGTAAGAAGGGCTTAACCTATTAGAACCACCCATCCCAGATCCAGTATATTTGTCATCAGCAACGCTGAATAGCATAGCGCAACAGTCAAATAATATTACTAGAAAATATTCATATTCATGAAATCACAAGTGAAATATAGCGAAACACCGCTTAGCCTTTTGTTAATCACCCTGTTGTCTCAGATTTTGAAATTATGCTTTTCCCGCGAAAGCAATACAAGCATTTGTGTAAGTTAATCGATAGCACAGCAAAACAATAAGTACACCTACCATCAGGTAACTTGGTCACGAAAATCAGAAAAGCAATCAAATTAATCGTTTACCTTTGATGATCTTCGGATGTTTTCACTCACGAGACTCCCAGTTAGACAGCAAATGTTCCTTTTGTTCCATAAAGATATTTTTTATATCCAAATACCTCCGTTAGTTTGGTGCATTATGCCCAGGAATCCACCGGAAAGAGAAGTCACGACAACGCAGACAAAAATTCCAAATTATATCCGTAATGTACACAGAAACATGTCAAACGTTTTTTATAATCAATCCTCAAGGTGTTTTTCAAATATCTATTTGATAACATATCAACCGGGACAGTTGGCTTTTCACTAGGACCGGGAGTAACTCTCTCTTTTGCGCACAATTCACTCTGAGAGCCCCCACCTGTCCACTTACGCAATGTGGTCGTTCATGCTCATTCTTCAAAATAAAAGCCTGAAACTATGTCTAAAGGCTGTTGACACCTTAGGGAAGCCATAGAAAAAGGCATCTGGTTGATATCCCTTTAAATGGAGGATAGGCATGCATAGGAACACAGGGGTTTCAAAATAAGAGGCACTTCCTGATTGGATTTTTCACAGGCTTTCGCCTGCAATATCAGTTCTGTTATACTCACAGACAATGTTTTTACAGTTTTGGAAACTTTAGAGTGTTTTCTATCCTAAGCTGTCAAGTATATGCATATTCTAGCATCTGGTCCTGAGAAATAGGCCATTTACTTTGGGAACGTTATTTTTCCAAACATGAAAATAGTGCCCCCTAGCTTCAAGAGGTTTTAATAAAATATTTTGATTGAACATGCATTATGTAGAATCAGTCAACAGGCACTATGTAGAATCAGTCAACAGGCACTATGTAGAATCAGTCAACATGCACTAAGTGGGATCAGTCAACAGGCATTATGTGGAATCAGTCAACAGGCATTATGTGGGATCAGTCAACAGGCACTATGTGGAATCAGTCAACAGGCATTATGTGGGATCAGTCAACATGCACTATGTGGGATCAGTCAACAGGCATTATGTGGGATCAGTCAACAGGTGTTATGTGGGATCAGTCAACAGGCACTATGTGGAATCAGTCAACAGGCATTATGTGGGATCAGTCAACAGGCATTATGTGGTATAGGTCAACAGGCATAATGTGGGATCAGTCAACAGGCATTATGTGGGATCAGTCAACAGGTGTTATGTGGGATCAGTCAACAGGCATTATGTGGTATCAGTCAACAGGCATTATGTGGTATCAGTCAACAGGCATTATGTGGTATCAGTCAACAGGCATTATGTGGTATAGGTCAACAGGCATAATGTGGGATCAGTCAACAGATTTCCTCCATGTGCTGTGGTGAAAGGTGCATCTTTCAATCTTTCAATAAACAATTCTAATGCCACAAAAATATTATTATAAACTGGGTGGTTCGATCCCGGAATGCTGATTGGCTGACAGCCGGGGTATATCATACCGTGTAAATGTTTTTATCACTAGCCACTTTAAACAATGCCACTTTTATATGTTTACATACCCTACATTACACATCTCATATACATTACATACTTACATACTGTAATCTATACCATCTACTGCATCTTGCCTATGCCGTTCTGTACCATCACTCATTCATATATCTTTATGTACATATCCTTCATCCCTTTACACTTGTGTGTATAAGGTAGCTGTTGTGAAATTGTTAGGTTAGATTACTCGTTGGTTAAAACTGCATTGTCGGAACTAGAAGCACAAACATTTGGCTACACTCGCATTTAACATCTGCTAACCATGTGTATGTGACCAATAACATTTGATTTGATTTGTACCACAGGTATGACAAAAACATGCCTTTTTACTGCTACAATTACATTTGTAGCCAGTTTCTAATCGCAGTAAGGCACGTTGGCGGTTTGTGGTACAGGGCCAACATACCACGGCTAAGGGATATATCCAGGCACCGCGGTTTGTGCCATGCGTAAGAACAGCTCTTAGCCGTAGTTTATTGGGCCATATGCCACACACCCTCGGGCCTTATTTCTTAAACATCCCAATCATTAATTTTCTGTCAGCCACTAGGCATTTTAATTTACTGCATATTTTCAGTTGAATAAATCAACTCCCTCAATATTCAAAGCCGTGAAGAAAACAACTAGCTGATGATGATGATGATGATGATGATGATGATGAAAGATGAAATCGGCTTTGTATGTCGCTGTGCTTCAGGCAACTTCTTCGAGAGCTACACTGAAAAAAAACAAGGCATCTATTCGTTTATAGAGGGCCTTTCCCTGATTTCCTCCCTGGAGACACGAGGAAACGATTGCAGGTCAACAACACAGATTTTGTCCCACAGGATACGGTTGTAAAGCATGAGACTTACTATTCCACTAAAACAAAGGGATCGTTATGAATCGACCACAATCCACTGTCTCTAGTCAAATCCCCACATTGATTTTGGCCACACATGTATAGTGACTATGACCCTCGCTTCCGGGGGAGAGCCCTTATTGGCCCCTGAGCTCTTGTAGCCAATCACAAGTGGACAGATGGGTGGAAGAATGCATCAGTAGCCTGAGTCAGCTGATCAACCCACCCAGAGGGCAGGGACATACAGTACTTCACCTAGCCACTGGACCGAGCCCAGTCACCGCTCTGGCCACAGATCCTTCGTTGTGATTGGAGGACTCCCACTCCACGCAGTAAATTTATCGAATCTGATCTAACAAAGTAGATATTGGTCAAGTCCGTCATGATCGATGTAACTGTAAACGGGCCCACAATGTGATTGCTAAAGTCCGATTCTGATATAATGTGGCTGTTTTAACACTTAGAAGTTGTCCCTTTTTCAGGTTTAGAAGAAGCGACTGCTAAATGCTAACTCCTGTTTGAATAAGCTGGTATAAGCTGGTTAGCTTAGCTAGCATACAGACATCAGGGGTGGTTGGCAAAGTTGTGTTTTAATGCAATGCAGTTGATTGGTGACGATGACATGAACATTTATTCGGGACGACATCCATAAAAGGATTACACGCAGATTTTTACCTCAACAAAGTGTAAAATACACAGATGAACAACGGCCTAAATGTAGGCTAATTTGCAGGGGGGGCGCAATGAGGAGACTTGGGATCTTTCCCCCACCGAAAGGGAAAGGGGGGCTACCTAGTCAGTTGTAAAACTGAATGCCTTCAACTGAAATTTGTCTTCCGCATTTAACCCAACCGATCTGAACCAGAGAGGTGCGGAGGGGGGGGGGGGGGGGTAACAGTGGGTTAACTGCCTTGCTCAGGGGCATTTAACATTATCTACTTGAGTGTCTCAAAACATGTTTTTAATTCACATGAATTTAAATGGCTGGAACACAGTCAAACAGAAGTACTGATCTCCCTAACACGCTTCCTGGACAGGAACATGTCACTGTCAATGTCACTCCTTGAGTTTAATGTGATTTTTCTTCAATAGCTACATCTTTCAGAAGGCTTTTTTTCCTCTGCTGTGCCATTTTTTCTCACCTGGATACCAGATTAGGGCTGGGAGTATTGCTTCTACAGTGAAAAAGGAGTTTGTAAAGCTGCAATGGCAGACTCCAACTGTCGTTCTGCTCTGCAGACCCCCAGAGCCATCCCCTCAGCTTCGCAGAACGAGGTGCAGCATTTCATGAACAGTCCCAAGGTTTACTATAGCCATAGGCATAGTGTGTGTGTGTGTGTGTGTGTGTGTGTGTGTGTGTGTGTGTGTGTGTGTGTGCTCCTACGCTTAGCTCAAAGATAACAGCTGGGGCTCTGACAGTGTCTTCGTCTGCCCCCCTCCCCCCCAATGCCTCTTTGAGGAACCGCAGTGTGTGTGTGTGTGTGAGTGTGTGTGTGTGTGTGTGTGTTCCTACGCTTGGCTCAAAGATAACAGCTGGGGCTCTGAGAGTGCCTTCATCTCAGCAGCTAATATCCTTAGAAATTCTCTTACTAAATATCGCCTCAGATGTTCTGTAGGTGGACCTTTAGCAAGACTGCACGGGCGGAAAGAGGATCCTATAGTGGAGGGAAATATTTCACCAGAAAAGCCTCACTGTTGCATTATGGCTCCCAGTCTGAGAGAATTAGAAGAGGAGAGTAATTAAACACACACACACACACACACACACACACACACGGGTATAACTAACCTTCTGGGGACACACAATTCAGTCCCATTCAAAATCCTACTTCCCTAAACCCTAACCTTATCCCGAAACCTAACCCTAGCTCCTAACCCTAACCCTAAAACTATCCCTAGCTCCTAACCCTAACCCTAAAACTATCCCTAGTTCCTAACCCTAACCTTACACCTAATTATAACCCTTACCTTTCCCAGACCCCATGTTCATATCCCCCCAACAGGTACAGAACCCCTGAAAATGACAGACTCCTTCATTCCAGACTCTAAGCCACTTTCACCCAAACACAACGTACATTTCCCCTCGCTCCAGGCATTCAGACCTATATCAGCATTCCACAGAAACCCAAACCTAAGGGATCTCTTAGTCTATTCAAAAATGTTCCAATAAATCCACTCCTAAACCACCTGTCGAACAACAGTATTATAGACAACTCCCACACATTCAAAAAATCCACATGCACCAACCGTGCAGTCCTATCCCACAACTCATGACCATTCAGAGCACCAACATTGTTTACGCCATAACAGGCACATTATAATACAACATTTCTATACGAGAAACCAGTCACACAGTCTCGAAACACCTCAAAAAAGCAATTTTATATAAAAAAAAAGATGGAGATGAAAGCCTCCTGGGCCACAGACCAGAGAAGAGCAACTGAATCCAAACTTAAGACCTTGGCTCCACTTGGTATGAATGGTAGGATAAAGCATTGACAGTGGGAGTTAGTGAGGGCCTCCAGAGAGCTGGAGGGGCCACCGACAGGAAGAGGAAGTACAATTTTTTTTTTAAAGTATCTATTTGCTTAATCTGGTTTTGTCTTTTTTATATTTTTACATTGAATTGTATCATATCAAGCACTTTAACATAGCACTTATCACTTATCTTTGTACCACTTAATCATATCATCCCTTCGGGGGGGAATTTCCAATTATGTACTTATCTAAATATATATGTAATTATTTATTTATTTATTTGTTTATTTGACTCAGTTTGCATGTTTTCTTATGATTTTATTGTATAACATTGGTTTTAAAGTTAAACCTTTTTACCCTCTGCACTTTATCAATAATTGTCTTCTTCCTGTTGTTGAACTGTGATGGGTGACCCCTCGGAGCTCTCGGCCTCTCATGTTCTGTCACGGGATTCTTCTGTTGAAGGAAAGGCGGACCAAAACGCAGCGTGGTTATTGTAGTACATCTTTAATGAAGATGATAAATGAACAATATACAAAACAAGAAATGTGAAAAACCGAAAACAGCCCTATCTGGTGTAACAAACACAAAGTTAGGAACAATCACCCACAAAACCCAACACCAAACAGGCTACCTAAATATGGCTCCCAATCAGAGACAATGACTAACACCTGCCTCTGATTGAGAAATATAGTCTTAACCATAGTCTTAGTCCGCCCCATTGTCCGCTTCCGTGGCCTCCTAACCACGGCGACCCTTCTAAATGAACCCACTGGACTGAGGGGCAGCTCGGGACAGAGGGGCGGCTCGGGACAGAGGGGCGGCACGGGACAGAGGGGCGGCACGGGACAGAGGGGCGGCACGGGACAGAGGGGCGGCACGGGACAGAGGGGCAGCACGGGACAGAGGGGCGGCTCGGGACAGAGGGGCAGCTCCCTACTGGCTGACGACTCTGGCAGATCCCTGCTGACTGGCGGCTCTGGCGGATCCTTGCTGACTGGCGGCACTGGCGGCTCCTGGCTGACTGGCGGCACTGGCGGCTCCTGGCTGACTGGCGGCACTGGCGGCTCCTTGCAGACTGGCGGCACTGGCGGCTCCTTGCAGACTGGCGGCACTGGCGGCGCTGGGCAGAAAGGTGGCTCAGGCGGCTCGGGACAGAGGGGCGGCTCGGGACAGAGGGGCGGCTCGGGACAGAGGGACAGCTCCCTACTGGCTGACGACTCTGGCAGATCCTGGCTGACTGGCGGGCACTGGCAGCTCCTGGCTGACTGGCGGCACTGGCGGCTCCTTGCAGACTGGCGGCACTGGCGGCTCCTTGCAGACTGGCGGCACTGGCGGCGCTGGGCAGACAGGTGGCTCAGGCGGCGCTGGGCAGACTGGCGACTCTGATGGCGCTGGGCAGACGGGTAGCTCAGGCGGCGCTGGGCAGACTGGTGACTCTGATGGCGCTGGGCAGACGGGTAGCTCAGGCGGCGCTGGGCAGACGGGCAGCTCTGGCAACGCTGGAGAGGAAGGCTCTGGCAGCGCTGGACTGAGGAGCTCTGGCGCCTCTGGAATGAGGGGCTCTGGCGCCTCTGGACTGAGGGGCTCTGGCTCCTGTGGACTGAGGGGTTCTGGCTCCTCTGGACTGAGGGGCAGAAGCTCTGGCAGCGCCGGACAGGCGGGAGACTCCGGCAGCGCTGGAGAGGAGGAAGGCTCCGGCAGCGCTGGACAGGTGGGAGACTCCGGCAGCGCTGGACAGGCAAGGCGCACTGTAGGTTTGGTGCGTGGTGCCGGCACTGGTGGTACTGGGCCGAGGACACGCACCTCAGGGCGAGTGCGGGGAGCTGCCCCGGACGGCTGGTGCGTGGAGGTGGATAGACCGGACCGTGCAGGCGCACTGGAGCTCTTGAGCACCGAGCCTGCCCAACCTTACCTGGTTGAATGCTTCCGGTTGCCCTGCCAGTGCGGCGAGGTGGAATAGCCCGCACTGGGCTATGCAGGTGAACCGGGGACACCGTGCGCAAGGCTGGTGCCATGTAAGCCGGCCCAAGGAGACGCACTGGAGACCAGATGCGTAGAGCCGGCTTCATGGCACTTCGCTCAATGCTCACTCTAGCCCGGCCGATACGCGGAGCTGGAATGTACCGCACCGGGCTGTGCACCCGCACTGGGGACACCGTGCGCTCCACAGCATAACACGGTGCCTGCCCGGTCTCTCTAGCCCCCCGGTAACCACAGGAAGATTGCGCAGGTCTCCTACCTGACGTAGCCATACTCCCTGTGATCCCCCCCCACCCCCAAGACATTTTTGGGGCTGCCTCTCGGGCTTCCTTGCCAGCCATGTTCCCTCATATCGCCGGCTCCTCTCTCCGGCTGCCTCCGCTCTCCTCGCTGCCTCCACCTGTTCCCATGGAAGGCGATCCTTTCCCGCCAGGATCTCCTCCCATGTGTAGCAACCCTTGCCGTCCATCACATCGTCCCATGTCCATTCCTCTTTGCGCCGCTGTTGCTGTTGCCCGTTACCACGCCGCTTGGTCCTGTTGTGGTGGGTGATTCTGTCATGGGATTCTTCTGTTGAAGGAGAGGCGTACCAAAACGCAGCGTGGTTATTGTGATACATCTTTAATGAAGATGATAAATTAACCATATAAAAAACAAGAAATGTGAAAAACCGAAAACAGCCCTATCTGGTGTAACAAACACAAAGACAGGAACAATCACCCACAAAACCCAACACAAAACAGGCTACCTATATATGGCTCCCAATCAGAGACAATGACTAATACCTGCCTCTGATTGAGAACCATATTAGGCCCAAACACAGAAACAGACAAACAAGACATCCAAAATAGAATGCCCACTCAGATCACACCCTGACCAAACAAAACATAGAACATACAAAGCAAACTATGGTCAGGGTACATGGTACATGTTCTCTCACCCTCTCCAGACCGGTCTGATGTACAATATAGAAACAGGGCAGAAAGTTGCAATAGGCCCGTGCAACCCAAGGTTTGATACCGGCATAAACAGAAACCCTCTTAAACGTAACACTAATTCTAACTTCAACCCTAAACCACCTAGAAATATCATTTGACCTTGTGGGGACGAACAAAATGTCCCCAGTTGGTCAAATGTTTGTTAGTTTACTATTCTTGTGGGGACTTCTGGTCCCCACAGGTAAAGTTAAACACACACACACACACACACACACACACACACACGCACACACACACAAACAAACAAACAAACAAACACGTCCCTTCCTCATTATCATTAATACATTATATATACTGTAAATGAGGAAGGGACATGTTTTGTTGAAGGCAATGTGGGGACACAGATTACAGCGCATAGATGGAAGACTGTTGAAGACATCAGGCTGTCATTCCACAGTAATGAATAGTCCCTGACTACCATCCTTACGAATAGTCCCTGTCATCCTCATGAATAGTTTTTTGCTGTGCACGTGATGTCATCACATAACTATAAATCTCCGTTCCACATTTCATTCTAAATGCCTACTGCTTGCTAAATCTATTTTTCAACTTTATCAAAATAATGTTTCTTTTCAGGACAAGGATTCCCCTGACTTTCAAGAATGGCTGAATTGCTTTTGGCCTTTATTTTGATGTAAGTTTCACCGTCCAATATTTCAGATCTACAAAAGTGCAAGTGTAACCATGGCACGGACCGTGGCGATACTGTGGCACGTGAGAATGTCACGCCCTGACCTGAGATATGGTTAGGTCAGGGTGTGACTAGGGTGGGTACGCTAGTTTTTGTATTGTCTAGGGGTTTTTGTATGTCTATGGTGGCCTGATATGGTTCCCAATCAGAGGCAGCTGTTTATCGTTGTCTCTGTTCGGGGATCATATTTAGGTAGCCATTTTCCCTTTGGTGTTTGTGGGATCTTGTCTATGTGTAGTTGCCTGTCAGCACTCGTTTGTATAGCTTCGCGTTTCGTTTTTGGTATTTTGTTAGTTTGTTCAGTGTTCATTCTTTAAATAAATAAGAATGTACGCATACCACGCTGTGCCATGGTCCGATCCTTATAACGAACGTGACAGAGAGTTAATAGAATATGGCAAATATTAGTCAATTCTTGCATTCTATCTATGCTGGCTTTTGCGGGCTACCTGAAACAGATCGGTGAGAGGGCATACAGACTGTCGCCAATTTATTCATGCACAATTTGTCTAAATGGATGATGGAAACACATCAAACCCTCCTTTTCTATTGGACATTAGTTTTTTTGCAAAACAAATGTATGTATTTTCTGTTGTGAGATATAACAATTATAGGCGATTGTCAATGTAAACTTTCTAAATGTTGACAACAACAAAAAACGCTTGAAGGAGAAGAGGTTCTCAATATACATTTTATGGAAGGGGAATAATCAAAATATGAAACAGAAGGCCTGGGTTCATTCAGAGGTCTGCAGTGCCACGGCAGAAACGCATTTTAGACGGCTCCCGGTTATTTGAGCATTTACAGGCCAAGTTTGACTGATGCCATTTCCAGTTTCATTTGGAGCCGGGTGAACGTGGCCCATCCGTCATGAGCTTTTAAAAGTCAACGTGTGAGAAATGACAAAGCGGTTCTGGAACATTGCTCAAACCTAAAAGGCCAGTTCATGTGTGCTCTATAAAACACAAGGCTAGTAAGCTATTTCCCTCCTCCTTTCTCGCTCTCTGACAGGCTCCAGATGGTTAGATAAACAAGAGGCTAGACGAGAGAGTGCAGTTGTTCGACTTGACATTTAAAACAGAGAATCGTAAACTGAGAGGTGTAGCTCTAAAAGGTCACAGAGTTTTAAAAAAAATAAAAAAAATCTTTATCTGTTTCTGCATACTAGTATTTGTATTTTTTGCCTGGAGCTCTGCCCATACTATGACATGGAGGTAACGGAGGAGAACCTAAACATAATATTTACACGCACATTTTTAGATCCCAAACTGGTCTTGAAGCTGTGGGTAAAGATTAATCATTTTGAGAGACCTGTAATTTTAGCCTGCAGGTAGAAAGCTTTAAAACCTGTGAGCCTTTATCATGTCTTATAATAAGGCACGCGAGAAGCAGTGACGGCCTCCTATAGTTCCAAAGAGAGGAAATCGCTGCTATTGTTCACAGACTGTGGTCAGCCAAGCCAACTGGGCTTCATGGTTTACAAGCCAATCTGGGCTTTAGGCTTCATTAATCAGGAACAACAGCATCCGAGCAGAGTAATTAATTAATCTATGTTAATTATATTGAACCACTACGATTCCATTACTTAGAGAGGCCTCTGGCTAGTCATGGAGGGGAAACACATGTAAGACTTTAGTCAGTGTGAGATGACATCTATAGGTAAACCTCTAATTGAGACAGTCAGTGTGAGATGACGTCTATAGGTAAATCTCTAATTGAGACAGTCAGTGTGAGATGACATCTAGAGGTAAACCTCTAATTGAGACAGTCAGTGTGAGATGACATCCAGAAGTAAACCTCTAATTGAGACAGTCAGTGTGAGAAGACATTCAGAGGTAAACCTCTAATTGAGACAGTCAGTGTGAGCTGACATTCAGAGGTAAACCTCAAATTGAGACAGTCAGTGTGAGATGACATTCAGAGGTAAACCTCAAATTGAGACAGTCAGTGTGAGATGACATTCAGAGGTAAACCTCTAATTGAGACATTGTAGAGTCTAGCAAAACCTTGAAAACCTTGAAAAAGTATAGAAAATCCCCAAACTTGTCTTCTCACTGTGACTTTTGTTACCCTCTTAAAACAGCATTAAAACAGTATTAAAACAACGTTAAGAGTGTTTAAAACAGTATTAAAACAACGTTAAAACAGCATTAAAACAGTATTAAAACAACGTTAAAACAGCATTAAAACAGTATTAAAACACTGTTAAAACAGTAATAAAACAGTATTAAAACAGTGTTTAAAACAGTATTAAAACAACGTTAAAACAGTGTTTAAAACAGTATTAATAGAATGTTAAAACAGTGTTTAAAACAGTATTAAAACAACGTTAAAACAGCATTAAAACAGTATTAAAACAACGTTAAAACAGCATTAAAACAGTATTAAAACACTGTTAAAACAGTAATAAAACAGTATTAAAACAGTGTTTAAAACAGTATTAAAACAACGTTAAAACAGCATTAAAACAGTATTAAAACAACGTTAAAACAGCATTAAAACAGTATTAAAACAGTAATAAAACAGTATTAAAACAGTGTTTAAAACAGTATTAAAACAACGTTAAAACAGTGTTTAAAACAGTATTAATAGAATGTTAAAACAGTGTTTAAAACAGTATTAAAACAACGTTAAAACAGTGTTTAAAACAGTATTAAAACACTGTTAAAACAGTGTTTAAAACAGTATTAAAACAACGTTAAAACAGTATTAAAACAATGTTAAAACAGTGTTTAAAACAATATTAAAACAATATTAAAACAATATTAAAACAGCAGTAAAACAGCATTAAAACAGTATTAAAAGAATAAAAGGCATTAAAACAGTATTAGATGTACCCGGAGGAGCACTTTGAATTTATTTCGTCATTGGATTCATTGCGCTGCCAGACTCAGAAGAAGACGAAATCCATGTCTGTGGTTTTTTGGCGAGTTGTTTATGGGATAGCTAGCAACTTGTAAACAATTACCCATTCCTATATGACTACTAGTTTAATAGCAATATTGAATAATACAACTCAGTAATACAATCTTCAACATAGCCTAAAACTCCAATCTTCTGATATTTAAAAAAAGGTTCCAAATGTGACCCCTCCCATCAGAAAAGGTTCTAAATGTAACCCCTCCCATCAGAAAAGGTTCCAAATGTAACCCCTCCCTTCAGAAAATGTTCCAAATGTAACCCCTCCCATCAGAAAAGGTTCCAAATGTAACCCCTCCCATCAGAAAAGGTTCCAAATGTAACCCCTCCCATCAGAAAATGTTCCAAATGTAACCCCTCCCATCAGAAAATGTTCCAAATGTAACCCCTCCCATCAGAAAAGGTTCCAAATGTAACCCCTCCCATCAGAAAAGGTTCCAAATGTAACCCCTCCCTTCAGAAAATTTTCCAAATGTAACCCCTCCCATCAGAAAAGGTTCCAAATGTAACCCCTCCCTTCAGAAAATGTTCCAAATGTAACCCCTCCCATCAGAAAAGGTTCCAAATGTAACCCCTCCCATCAGAAAAGGTTCCAAATGTAAACCCTCCCTTCAGAAAATGTTCCAAATGTAACCCCTCCCATCAGAAAAGGTTCCAAATGTAACCCCTCCCATCAGAAAAGGTTCCAAATGTAACCCCTCAAAGGTTCCAAATGTAACCCCTCCCATCAGAAAAGGTTCCAAATGTAACCCCTCCCATCAGAAAAGGTTCCAAATGTAACCCCTCCCATCAGAAAAGGTTCCAAATGTAACCCCTCCCATCAGAAAATGTTCCAAATGTAACCCCTCCCATCAGAAAAGGTTCCAAATGTGACCCCTCCCATCAGAAAAGGTTCCAAATGTAACCCCCCCATCAGAAAAGGTTCCAAATGTAACCCCCCCCTTCAGAAAATGTTCCAAATGTAACCCCTCCCATCAGAAAATGTTCCAAATGTAACCCCTCCCATCAGAAAAGGTTCCAAATGTAACCCCTCCCTTCAGAAAATGTTCCAAATGTAACCCCTCCCATCAGAAAATGTTCCAAATGTAACCCCTCCCTTCAGAAAATGTTCCAAATGTAACCCCTCCCATCAGAAAATGTTCCAAATGTAACCCCTCCCATCAGAAAAGGTTCCAAATGTAACCCCTCCCTTCAGAAAATGTTCCAAATGTAACCCCTCCCATCAGAAAATGTTCCAAATGTAACCCCTCCCATCAGAAAAGGTTCCAAATGTAACCCCTCCCATCAGAAAAGGTTCCAAATATAACCCCTCCCATCAGAAAAGGTTCCAAATGTAACCCCTCCCATCAGAAAAAGGTTCCAGTTTGAACCCCTTTATTCAGGGGTTCCTCTAATTACCTTTTCAGAGGGGAAAATACAATTTTAAAAAACAAGAACAGCAACAGCAACAGTACAACAAGAACAGCAACAGTTCAACAAGAACAGCAACAGCAACAGTTCAACAGCAACAGCAACAGTTCAACAGCAACAGCAACATCAACAGTTCAACAGCAACAGTTCAAGAGCAACAACAACAGTTCAACAGCAACAGCAACAGTTCAACAGCAACAGCAACAGTTCAACAAGAACAGCAACAGTACAACAAGAACAGCAACAGTTCAACAAGAACAGCAACAGCACAACAAGAACAGCAACAGCACAACAAGAACAGCAACAGTACAACAAGAACAGCAACAGCAACAGCACAACAATAACAGCAACAACAACAGTTCAACAGCAACAGCAACAGTTCAACAAGAACAGCAACAGTACAACAAGAACAGCAACAGCAACAGCACAACAAGAACAGCAACAGCAACAGCAACAGTTCAACCAGAACAGCAACAGCAACAGTTCAACAGCAACAGCAACAGTTCAACAGCAACAGCAACAGTTCAACAGCAACAGCAACAGTTCAACAAGAACAGCAACAGTACAACAAGAACAGCAACAGTTCAACAAGAACAGCAACAGCAACAGCACAACAAGAACAGCAACAGTACAACAAGAACAGCAACAGCAACAGCACAACAAGAACAGCAACAGCACAACAAGAACAGCAACAGTACAACAAGAACAGCAACAGCAACAGCACAACAATAACAGCAACAGCAACAGCAACAGTTCAACAAGAACAGCAACAGTACAACAAGAACAGCAACAGCAACAGCACAACAAGAACAGCAACAGTACAACAAGAACAGCAACAGCAACAGTTCAACAAGAACAGCAACAGTACAACAAGAACAGCAACAGCAACAGCACAACAAGAACAGCAACAGCAACAGCAACAGTTCAACAGCAACAGCAACTGCAACAGTACAACAAGAACAGCAACAGCAACAGTACAACAAGAACAGCAACATTAACAGTACAACAAGAACAGCAACAGTTCAACAAGAACAGCAACAGTTCAACAAGAACAGCAACAGTTCAACAAGAACAGCAACAGCACAACAAGAACAGCAACAGTTCAACAAGAACAGCAGCCGATCCAATGCAGCGTCTCATTTAGTTTATTTTTCGTTTCTCATCCAAATCCAAATGAATTATAGCAGGGACTGTCTCTGCATGATAGAACCAAACTATTAATTAAAAGGCTGAACACTGACTGCTGCCTCAGGTATTTCTCTTTACTTTTTTATTTTTTAGATTTATTTATTTCACCTTTATTTAACCAGGTCGGCCAGTTGAGAACAAGTTCTCATTTACAACTGCGACCTGGCCAAAGAGAAAGCAAAGCAGTGCGACACAAACAACAACAACAGAGTTACACATGGAATAAAACAAAACATACAGTCATTTACACAATAGAAGAAGTAAATCTGTATACAGTGTGCACTAGAACGTAGACACAGAAACGACATGCCACCTCTAGACACACTGTACATGTCACGACTTCCTCCCCCCCCCCTCCTCTCCTTGTTCAGCGGTCGACGTCACCGGCTTCCTAGTCACCACCGATCCATGTTTCAGTTTCGTTTTGTTTCGTCTGTATTACGCACACACCTGGTTTCAATTCCCATATCATGTTCCTTATTTAACCCTCTGGCATACATTTCTGTCCTGTCCGTGATTGTTGGTGTCTTTAAGTGGTTGTTGATTGTGCTAGTGTGTAGTGTATGTTCCCATGTGTCATTTTGTTTGACTTTTGTGAGTAAACTCCGTTGTGTTGCTCAAACCTGTGTCCTGCTCCTGGCTCCGCCTACATCTCTGCACCCAATCGCTGACAGTACATTTAATACACCGTTACACAGTGAAGTGAACACACCAGATATGCTACAATACCCACACTAGCACAGGCCTACTATTACCAATGCATTTCCAATGGATAGTGTCATTGTGTTCTACTGTGGATACTGGAACGGGTGTCACCATCTACAACAGCATGTATTGATAACCATAATGTAAACGGGGCCACAGCAATACATAGTGAATAACTAGAACGTCACAAGGAAAACGAGGGACATGTGTCTTCCCACTAGTACGTATTCGTGCTTCTACACCTGCATTGCTTGCTGTTTGGGGGTTTTAGGCTGGGTTTCTGTACAGCGCTTTGAGATATCAGCTGAGGTACGAAGGGCTATATAAATACATTTGATTTGTTAGACAATGTTGTAAGTCATTTATGTGTCAGCTGACGTTGCTCTCTTGCAAAGAGATGATTTATGAAATCACAGATTGTAACAATCAGATCATATCATTACATCGTATTTGAGAGGTAGTGAAAAGATCAGGTTGTCCTTTATTGGAAATGTGAAATAGTCACTTAAGGAAGGACAAGATGGGGCAAGCTGTTCCTAGTACAACAGGGAATAAGTACTTACTTAGCTGTCATCAAGGCAAAGGTGGCGACAGAATGTCAAATAAAAAATATATTTGGATTTGTTCAACACTTTTTTTCGGTTACTACATGATTCCATGTGTGTTACTTCATCGTTTTGATGTCTTCACTATTATTCTGCAATGTAGAAAATAGTAAGAATAAAGAAAAACCCTTGAATGAGTAGGTGTGTCCAAACTTTTGACTGGTACTGTATATTGGCAAATTGGGTAAAATTGAAATATGGGTAGGTCTACTAGAAGTTACCACGATTAAGAATTAATATGTAAAACGGTGGTCCCCAGATTATTAATCCTCCCCAAAAAACAGTTACCCATTTAAGAAGAGCTACCGAGAGTACGGAGAGAGCTCCAATGTTCCCCAGTACAGACACATTGCAAAATGTTTATGCATGACCGTTCTCTCTCTCTCTCTCTCTCTCTCTCTCTCTCTCTCTCTCTCTCTCTCTCTCTCTCTCTCTCTCTCTCTCTCTCTCTCTCTCTCTCTCTCTCTCTCTCTCTCTCACTCCCTCTGACCTCTCCTCACTCTCTACCTCTACCTCAGGGACACACAGAGAGACTTTTCGGCATTCTCAATTATCCAAATCACCCTTCATTTGAATCACCCATCATTCATGGTTAACACCCCGGCCGTCCTATAATCTAAACTAGAACAACCCTAAATCCTCTTAGATATCATCCTGACCAACTTGCCCTCTAAATACACCTTTGCTGTCTTCATCCAGGATCTCAGCGATCACTGCCTCATTGCCTGCGTTAATAATGGGTCCGCAGTCAAACGACCACCCCTCATCACTGTCAAACGCTCCCTAAAACAGCGAGCCTTTCTAATAGGGTATCCTAGAATGATATTGACCTAATCATCAGTAGAGGATGCCTGGTTGCTCTTTAAAAGTGCTTTCCTCACCATATTAAATAAGTATGCCCCCATTCAAAAAATGCAGAACTCAGAACAGATATAGCCCTTGGTTCACCCCAGACTTGACTGCCCTTGACCAGCACAAAAAACATCCTGTGGCGTTCTGCATTAGCATCGAATAGCCCCCGCGATATGCAACTGTTCATAGAAGTCAGGATCCAATATACTCAGTCAGAATAAGAGCACCTCCCCCCAGCTGCACACTGCACTGAGGCTAGAAAACACTGTCACCACCGATAAATCTACGATAATTAATCATTTTTCTACGGCTGGCCATGCTTTCCACCTGGCTACCCCTACCCCGGTCAACAGCTCTACACCACCTGCAGCAACTTGCCCAAGACCCCCCCCCCCCCTCCCCCCTCCCCCCATACTCATACAAATCAGCTGGGCTAGACAATCTGGACCCTCTCTTTCTAAAATGATCTGCCAAAATTGTTGCAACCGGTATTACTAGCCTGTTCAACCTCTATTTTGTATTGTCTGAGATCCTCAAAGATTGGAAAGCTGCTGTGGTCATCCCCCTCTCCAAAGGGGGACATTCTAGACCCAAACTCTTATAGACCTATATCCATCCTTCCCTGCCTTTCTAAAATCTTTCGAAAGCCAAGTTAACAAACAGATTACCGATCATTCCGAATCACACAGTACCTTCTCCACTATGCAATCTGGTTTCCGAGCTGGTCATGGGTGGACCTCAGCCACGCTCAAGGTCCTAAACGATATCATAACCGCCATCGATAAAAGACAGTACTGTGCAGCCGTCTTCATCGACCTGGCCAAGGCTTTAGACTCTGCCAATCACCACATTCTTATTGGCAGACTCAATAACCTTGGCTTCTCAAATGACTGCCTCGTCTGGTTCACCAAGTTCAGTGTGTCAAATCGGAGGGCCTGTTGTCCGGACCTCTGGCAGTCTCTATGGGATTGCCACAGGGTTAAATTCTCAGGCCGACTCTTTTCTCTGTTTATATCAATGATGTCGCTCTTGCTGCTCGTGATTCTCTGATCCACCTCTATGCAGACGACACCATTCTGTATACATCTGGCCCTTTTTTGGAGCAGGGTGACAGGGTAGCCTAGTGGTTAGAGCTTTGGACTAGTAACCGAAAGGTCGCATGTTCAAATCCCCAAGCTAACAAGGTACAAATCTGTCGTCCTGCCCCTGAACAGGCAGTTAACCCACTGTTCCTAGGCCATCATTGAAAATAAGAATTTGTTCTTAACTGACTTGCCTAGTTAAATAAAGGTAAAATGTAATAATAATAATATTTGGACACTGTGTTAACAAACCTCCAAATACATACAACACTCCTTCCGTTGCCTCCAACTGCTTTAAAATGATAGTAAAACTAAATGCATGCTCTTTTTTATTTCACCTTTATTTAACCAAGAGTCGGCTAGTACTGTGCAGCCGTCTAGCTGCAACTGCGACCTGGCCAAGATAAAGCAAAGCAGTGAGACACATACAGCACATTCATCCTCTGCACATCCTACCATTCCAGTGTTTAATTGCTATATTGTAATTACTTCGCCACCATGACCTATCTATTGCCTTACCTCTCTAATCCTACCTCCTTTGCACATGCTGTATACAGATTCTTTCTACTGTATTATTGATTGTATGTTTGTTCATTCCATGTGTAATTCTGTGTTGTGCAAGTAAGAGATACTGGGGTGCAAAGGAGCTAGATAAATCAATACAGTATGTGCTAAGTCAATTGATGGAAGGATTGGACCAAGGTGCAGCGTGTTAAAGGCATCTTTCATTTATTGATGTCATCAAAAATAATTATAAAACGAAAGGCACAGTTCTGTAGGGCTGGAAAGCAACAGCACAAAAACAAGATCCCACAAACTAAAGGTGGAAAAAAGGCTGCCTAAGTATGATCCCCAAATCAGAGACAACGATAGACAGCTGCCTCTGATTGGGAACCATACTCGGCCAAGAAAGAAATAGAAAAACTAGAATGCCCACCCAAATCACACCCTGACCTAACCAAATAGAGAAGGGCGAGACAGTATGGGGATGAGGTAGATTGGATGGGCTATTTACAGATGAGCTACAGTGCCTTGCGAAAGTATTCGGCCCCCTTGAACTTTGCGACCTTTTGCCACATTTCAGGCTTCAAACATAAAGATATAAAACTGTATTTTTTTGTGAAGAATCAACAACAAGTGGGACACAATCATGAAGTGGAACGACATTTATTGGATATTTCAAACTTTTTTAACAAATCAAAAACGGAAAAATTGGCCGTGCAAAATTATTCAGCCCCTTTACTTTCAGTGCAGCAAACTCTCTCCAGAAGTTCAGTGAGGATCTCTGAATGATCCAATGTTGACCTAAATGACTAATGATGATAAATACAATCCACCTGTGTGTAATCAAGTCTCCGTATAAATGCACCTGCACTGTGATAGTCTCAGAGGTCCGTTAAAAGCGCAGAGAGCATCATGAAGAACAAGGAACACACCAGGCAGGTCCGAGATACTGTTGTGAAGAAGTTTAAAGCCGGATTTGGATACAAAAAGATTTCCCAAGATTTCCCAAGCTTTCACAAAAAAATACAGTTTTATATCTTTATGTTTGAAGCCTGAAATGTGGCAAAAGGTCGCAAAGTTCAAGGGGGCCGAATACTTTCGCAAGGCACTGTATGTACAGGTGCAGTGATCTGTGAGCTGCTCTGACAGCTAGTGAGGGAGATAAAAGTCCAGCTCCAGAGATTTTTGCAGTTCGTTCCAGTCATTGGCAGCAGAGAACTGGAAGGAAAGGCGGCCAAATGAGGATTTGGCTTTGGGGGTGACCAGTGAGATTTTCCTGCTGGAGCGTGTGTCAACAGAGAACTCCGCACGCCCGACCAGCATCACTACTCTGGACGGTTCTGACTTAGAATATGTGGACAACTACAAATACCGAGGTGTCTGGTTAGACGGTAAACTCTCCTTCCAGACTCACATAAATCATCTCCAATCCAAAATTAAACATATAATTGGCCTTCCTATTTTGCAACAAAGCCTCCTTCACTCATGCTGCCAAACATACCATCGTAAAACTGACTATCCTACCGATCCTTGACTTCGGCGATGTCATTTACAAAATAGCCTCCAGCACTCTACTCAGCAAACTGGATGTAGTCTATCACAGTGGCATCCGTTTTGTCACCAAAGCCCCATATACTACCCAACACTGCGATCTTTACGCTCTCGTTGGCTGGCCCTCACTACATATTCGTCGCCAGACCCACTGGCTCCAGGTCATCTATAAGTCTTTGCTAGGTAAAGCCCCGCCTTATCTCAGCTCATTGGTCACCATAGCAACACCCACCTGTAGCACGCGCTCCAGCAGGTATATTTCACTGGACATCCCCAAAGCCAACACTTCCTTTGGTCGCCTTTCCTTCCAGTCGTTGTATGTGTCTCACTGCTTTGCTTTATCTTGGTCCAGGTCGCAGTTGTAAATGAGAACTTGTTTGGTTAAATAAAAGGTGAAATCAAATCAAATCAATACATTTGGTGAGTAAGAAGTCGAACACTGAGAAATAAACCCTTCACTTAACAGAAATGAGCATTTGCTAATTTGCATTTGATTATTTCTCAATTGGCCTGCTGACGCACCTGCATATTAAAGACATCATCTCTGATCTTTATTAATGGTGTGCATAAAGAGGCATGTAGATGGGCAAACAGTTCCATACACCCCTGATCTCATTTAGATGAGAAGTTGCAAATCTCTCTTTGTCACTGGGGAGGACCAGATGTCCACATGAAGGAGAGAGGAGTCAAAGTGATCAAATGAAATGTATTTGAAGGGTACCTTCACCCATTCTTCTGCAGAAGTGTCTTGCTGTATTCTGCTCCACTTCTGTTTTCCATATTTCTGAACGCAAAACATTCACGACAACATTTCAATTAGTATTGTTCTCCACAGAGTTGTTGTTTACCCATTAAATCTCTTGGTGGTTGGAGTAATAAAAAATGTAAACAATGATCTGTTCTAAGGAACCCATCCGTCTGAATAAAGATTAAGCTGTCTTTGGTGGCCACTTGATTGAGAAGTCAATGACCAAACTATTCAATATGCTTCCATTGTGGTGATAGTTTCTCTGTGAGTGAATCAGAATATTTGGCAGTGTCATATCTGGACTGAGCTAGACCCCAGAGGATAACCACGTGAACCATGTTGGACTGCATATATCTGTGTAAATCACGTGTAAACATTGCTGGGTTGATGCTGAGGGGGAAAAAACACTCAGGGCCAATCAGTTAAAAGTCTGTGAACACGTCTCACAGAAATGAGTGGATTTATTTGTGCTTTCCCATGCAAAACGGTGCACGCATTGAGCAAAAACCATCGCTACAATTTGAAAAGATGATCCAAGGTCAGTTCCAAATACTTGCATACAAGTGAAAGCAGTGAGACAAAGTAATTGTGAAACTGAATATGAGTGAAGTCAGACCACATTCACCATCTGTTAAATGGCCACTGACTCATACCACATTCACAATCTGTTAAATGGCCACTGACTAGGTTATCCTTCACTGACACAGGAACCCCGCTGGTCACAAACTGGTTGAATCAAAAGTTGTTTCCACGTAATTTCTCAACGTATTGTGACGTGGAATCTACGTGGAAAATACAATGGATTTGAAGAAAGTAATCAACTTAAACTGTTGATTTGAGTTGTGAAGACAATACAAAAAAAGACAAATGGGAGGAGAGGAGATAAACTAACACAATCATGCATCAATCGTGGCCTGGGTTTAGTGGTGTGGATCGCCGCCTTGCTGTGTCTCTCTCTGTCTGTGACGGCAGAGATGATGGGCCATTAGAGACAGAAGACTGGAGACTGGAGAAGGGAGACTGGAGAGGGGAGAGGGGAGACTGGAGACTAGAGAGGGGAGACTGGAGACTGGAGACTGGAGAGGGGAGACTGGAGACTGGAGACTGGAGAGGGGAGACTGGAGAGGGGAGACTGGAGAGGGGAGACTGGAAAGGGGAGACGGGAGAGGGGAGACGGAATACAGGAGACTGGAGACTGGAGACTGGAGAGGGGAGACTGAAGACTGGAGACTGGAGACTGGAGAGGGGAGACTGGAGACTGGAGCAGGGAGACTGGAGACTGGAGAGGGGAGACTGGAGACTGGAGAGGGGAGACTGGAGACTGGAGAGGGGAGACTGGAGACTGGAGAGGGGAGACTGGAGACTGGAGAGGGGAGACTGGAGACTGGAGACTGGAGAGGGGAGACTGGAGAGGGGACACTGGAAAGGGGAGACGGGAGACTGGAGAGGGCAGACTGGAGACGGGAGACTGGAGAGGGGAGACGGGAGACGGGAGACTGGAGACTGGAGAGGGGAGACTGGAGACTGGAGAGGGGAGACTGGAGAGGGGAGACAGGAGACTGGAGACTGGAGACTGGAGACTGGAGACTGGAGAGGGGAGACTGGAGACTGGAGAGGGGAGACTGGAGACTGGAGAGGGGAGATGGGAGAAAGGAGACAGGAGATTGGAGAGGGGAGACTGGAGACTGGAGAGGGGAGACTGGAGACTGGAGACTGGAGACTGGAAGGGGAGACTGGAGACTGGAGACTGGAGAGGGGAGACGGGAGAAAGGAGACAGGAGATTGGAGACTGGAGACTGGAGACTGGAGACTGGAAAGGGGAGACTGGAAATGGGAGACTGGAGAGGGGAGACTGGAGAGGGGAGACTGCAGACTGGAGAGGGGAGACTGGAGACTGGAGAAAGGAGAAAGGAGACAGGAAACAGGAGACAGGAGACAGGAGACAGGAGACAGGAGAAAGGAGACAGGAGACAGGAGAAAGGAGACAGGAGACAGGAGACAGGAGACAGGAGACAGGAGACAGGAGAAAGGAGACAGGAGACAGGAGACAGGAGACAGGAGACTGGAGAGGGGAGACTGGAGACTGGAGAGGGGAGACTGGAGACTGGAGACTGGAGACTGGAGAGGGGAGACGGGAGAAAGGAGAAAGGAGACAGGAGATTGGAGACTGGAGACTGGAGACTGGAGACTGGAAAGGGGAGACTGGAAATGGGAGACTGGAGAGGGGAGACTGGAGAGGGGAGACTGCAGACTGGAGAGGGGAGACTGGAGACTGGAGAAAGGAGAAAGGAGACAGGAAACAGGAGACAGGAGACAGGAGACAGGAGACAGGAGACAGGAGACAGGAGACAGGAGACAGGAGACAGGAGAAAGGAGACAGGAGACAGGAGACAGGAGACAGGAGACAGGAGACAGGAGAGGAGAGACAGGAGAAAGGAGACAGGAGAAAGGAGACAGGAGAGGAGAGACAGGAGAAAGGAGACATGAGAAAGGAGAGGAGAGACAGGAGAAAGGAGACAGGAGAAAGGAGACAGGAGAAAGGAGACAGGAGAGGAGAGACAGGAGAAAGGAGACAGGAGAAAGGAGAGGAGAGACAGGAGACAGGAGACTGGAGATGGGAGAAAGGAGACAGGAGACAGGAGAGGTGAGATGGGAGAAAGGAGACAGGAGACAGGAGAGGTGAGATGGGAGAAAGGAGACAGGAGACAGCTTGCGGCTCTGTTTCGCCTCATTTCCATCATCATTCTAGAGCTGCAGCTGTGATCATAAGGCGTTCTATAGCTTCAGCTGTGATCATAAGGCGTTCTATAGCTTCAGCTGTGAACATACGGTGTTCTATAGCTTCAGCTGTGATCATAAGGCGTTCTATAGCTTCAGCTGTGATCATAAGGCGTTCTATAGCTTCAGCTGTGATCATACGGTGTTCTATAGCTTCAGCTGTGATCATAAGGCGTTCTATAGCTTCAGCTGTGACAATATTGTGCAGTGGGTGACACGTCAGGGAAAAACATGATTCTATTACTCTGTTAGTATCCAGGCATAGTCTCCTACTGGCAAGCACAGGGTGGGATGTGCTGCAAAATAGGAGACTGGAGGGTTACTAAACATTGGACCAAATTTAGAAAGATTCAAACAAATTCCATTTCCCTCTTCAGTCTGTCTGTACTATTCAGCATACGGCTAAACTGATAACAAACTAATGTCATAAACAAGTTAGAAGAAGATTAAAAAAAAGATAGCAACACGTGCATTGAAGGCAGGAAATGAAACAGGAAGTTAGATATACAGTACACTTTCCAATACTCTCCCTTTACAGTAGCGGTCTATTGGTAAAATCACTGGGGAAGCAACGACAGAGGAAAAGCCATTTTATAACCTGCTAGTTCGTATGCCTTCGGGAACAGTGTTGTATAGGCCTAAGGACGAGAAAATAAGAAGACACAAATTGAACCACACCTTTGTTTCATCACAAAACAAGAGCGCAACCAGTGTCTGGTGAAGTCCACAAAACAGGCATGTAACAAACAGTTACATTTTTATTTGTTTTTATGCCAATTAGCTATCGCCAAGGCATCAGTTACTCTTCCTGGGGTCCAAACACATACCATAACATGACATTATTACACCACTACATCTACAATACAAAATGTATAATACCACCATACAACAATATTATAATGTACAGTACCAGTCAAAAGTATGGACACACCTACTCATTAAAGGATTTTTCTTTATTTTTACTATTTTCTACATTGTAGAATAATAGTGAAGACATCAAAACTATGAAATAACACATATGGAATCATGTAGTAACCAAACATTTTTAAAAATCAAAATCTATTTTATATTTGAGGTTATTCAAAATAGCCACCAACTTTCTTTGATGACAGCTTTGCAAACTCTTGGCATTCTCTCAACCAGCTTCACCTAGAATGCTTCTCCAACTGTCTTGAAGGAGTTCCCACATATGCTGTGCACTTGTTTGCTCGCTTTTCCTTCACTCTGCGGTCCAACTCATCCCAAACCATCTCAATTGGGTTGAGGTCGGGTGATTGTGGAGGCCAGGACATCTGATACAGCACTCCATCACTCTCCTTCTTGGTCAAATAGCCCTTACACAGCCTGGAGGTGTGTTGGGTCATTGTCCGGTTGAAAAACAAATTATTGTCCCTCTAAGCGCAAACCAGATGGGATGGCGTATTGATGCAGAATGCTGTGGTAGCCATGCTGGTTAAGTGTGCCTTAAATTCTAAATAAATCACAGAAATTGTCACCAGCAAAGCACCCCCACACCATCACACCTCCTCCTCCATGCTTTGTGGTGGAAAACAGTCTATGTTTTGGGTGACTGGAGTATCTGACAATTTTATGGGCTTTCCTCTGACACTGCCTATTATATAGGTCATGGATTGCAGGAAGATTGGCCCCAGTGATGTACTGGGCAGTATGCACTACCCTCTGTAGCGCCTCATGGTCAGATGCTGAGCAGTTGCCATACCAGGCGGTGATGCAACCGGTCAGGATGCTCTCAATGGTGCAGCTGTAGAACTTTTTGAGGATCTCTAGTGGCATGTCTTGTGGGGTTAGCATGGATGCCTGAGCTGTGTGCTAGTAGTTTAAACAGACAGCTCATTGCATTCAGCTTGTCACCACTTCATGCAAAAACAAACAGTGATGAAGTCAATCTCTCTTCCACTTTGAGTAATGAGTGATTGACATGTACAGTTGAAGTCGGAAGTTAACATACACTTAAGTTGGAGTTAGGGCTAGGCGTCTCCTCAGAGGGACAACTGTCGACAACTTCTGGTGAAATTGGAGGGTGCGCAATTCAAATAAATAATCATTAAAATTATGGATATTAAACATTTAGGAACATACAAGTGTCTTATTTCGGGTTAAAAGCTTAAAATCTTGTTCATCTAACTGCATTGTCCGATTTACAATAGGCTTTACAGTTAAAGTATGCCATGCGATTGTTAGAAGACGGTGCCCCACATCAAAACATTTTTCAACCATCACAGGCTTCATAAAATCACAAATAGCGATTAAATATTCACTTACTTTTTGAAAATCTTCCTCTGATTTGTCATCCAAAGGGTCCCAGCTATAACATGTAGTGTCGTTTTGTTAGATAAAATCCTTCTTTATATCCCACAAAGTCAGTTTAGTTGGCGCCATCGATTTGAGTAATCCACTCTTTCAACATGCAGAGAAAGGAATTTTAAAAACTACTGCTAAACTTTGTTAAAACAAGTCAAAATAAGTTTCTATTTCATTCTCAGGTACCCTAAAAATGTAATTAAACTATAATATTTCATATGGAAAGAAGTATGTTCAATAGAAAAGCAAAATAAGCAGGTGCGCATCTTCTTTGTCGCGATCGCACAGACTGATTTCCGACTCCCAGTACCAAAACTCAAAATTCCTCATCGTTTGGGAACAAACAAGCCTGTAACCTTTAATAAAGACTGTTGGCATCTAGTGGAAGTCACAGGAATTGCAGTCTGGGAGCTGGAATTGCATATGACATATAGCTTTCCATTGTTAGTGCATGGGCTCTCAAAAATAAAGAAAAATAGACCCTAGCCTGAGGAAGTTAAAACTCATTTTTCAACCACTCCACAAATTTCTTGTTAAAAAACTACAGTTTTGGAAAGTCGGTTAGGACATCTACTTTGTGCATGACACAAGTAATTTTTCCAACAATTGTTTACAGACAGATTATTTCACTTATAATTCACTGTATCACAATTCCAGTGGGTCTGTGCCTTTAAACAGCTTGGGAATTTCCAGAAAATTATGTCATGGCTTTAGAAGCTTCTGATAGGCTAATTGATATAATTTGAGTCATTTGGAGGTGTACCTGTGGATGTCTATCAAGGCCTACCTTCAAACTCAGTGCCTCTTTGCTTGACATCATAGGAAAATCAAAAGAAATCAGCCAAGACCTCAGAAAGCAAATTGTAGACCTCCACAAGTCTGGTTCATCCTTGGGAGCAATTTACAAACGCCTAAGGTACCACTTTTATCTGTACAAGCAATAGTACGCAAGTATAAACACCATGGGACCACGCAGCCATAATACAGCTCAGAAAGGAGACGCGTTCTGTCTCCTAGAGATGAAGTACTTTGGTACGAAAAGTGCCAATCAATCCCAGAACAACAGCAAAGGACCTTGTGAAGATGCTGGAGGAAACAAAAGTATCTATATCCACAGTAAAATGAATCCTATATCGACATAACCTGAAAGGCCACTCAGCAAGGAAGAAGTTACTGCTCCTGAACTGCCATGATAAAGACAGACAGTGGTTTGCAACTGCACATGGGGACAAAGATGGTACTTTTTAGAGAAATGTCCTCTGGTCTGATGAATCAAAAATAGAACTGCTTGGCCATAATGACCATTGTTATGTTTGGAGGAAAAGGGGGAGGCTTGCAACCCGAAGAACACCATCCCATGTAGAGCAATGACACATACATTTTTTCAGCAGCAGACTATAATCGATAATGTCAAAAGTCGCACTGAAGTCTAACAAGACAGACCCCACAATATTGTTATCATCAATTTCTCTCAGCCAATAATTTGTGTAAGTGCTGTGCTTGTTGAATGTCCTTCCCTACAAGAGTGCTGAAAGTCTGTTGTCAATTTGTTTACTGTAAAATAGCATTGAATCTGGTCAAACACATTTTTTTCCAGAAGTTTACTAAAGGGTTGGTAACAGGCTGATTGGTCTGCTATTTGAGATAGTAAAAGGGGCTTTACTATTCTTGGGTAGCGGAATGACTTTTGCTTCCCTCCAGGCCTGAGGGCACACACTTTCTAGTAGGCTTAAATTGAAGATATGGCAAATAGGAGTGGCAATATCGTCCACAATTATCCTCAGCAATTTTCCATCCAGGTTGTCAGACCACGGTGGCTTGTCATTGTTTTTCACCTCTTTCCTAACTCACTTTACGGAATTCAAAAGTACAATTCTTGTCTCTCATAATTTGGTCAGATATACTTGGATGTGTACTGTAGTGTCAGCATTTGTTGCTGGCATGTCATGCCTGAGTTTGATCATATTGCCAATGAAAAAATCTTTATAGTAGTCTGCAATATCAGTGGGTCTTGTGATGAATGAGATATCTGATTCAATGAATGATGGAGCCAAGTTTGCCTTTTTGCCCAAAATGTAATTTAAGGTGCTCCAAAGCTTTTTACTATCATTCTTTCTATAATTTATTTTTGTTTCATAGTATAGTTTCTTATTCTTTTTATTCAGTTTAGTCACATGATTTCTCAATTTGCAGTACGTTTGCCAATTGGTTGTGCTGCCAGACTTATTTGCCATTCCTTTTGCCTCATCCCTCTCAACCATACAATTGTTTAATTCCTCATCAATCCAAGGGGATTTAACCGTTTTTACAGTCATTTTCTTATTGGGTGCATGCTTATTAGTAACTCAAGTGCAGCATCTGGTTGCTCCTCATTACAAACCACAGACCAGCAAATATTCTTTACATCAACAACATAAGAATCCCTACAAACTTGTTGCATGACCTCTTATACACTATATTAGGGACAGTGTTAGGATCTTTGGTTCTCCTAGATATGGCTCCTATATTGTGATCACTACATCCAATAGATTTGGATACATTAGTAAAGATGTGATCAATATATGTTAATGTTTTAATTCCTGTTCTGTTTGTAACTACCCTGGTAGGTTGAATGATAACCTGAACCAGGTTGCAGGCACTGGTTAGAGTTGGAAGCGTTTTCTTGAGTGGGGAAGGTTGATGAAAGCCAGTCAATATATAAATCACCCGGGGCCTCCCGGGTGGCACAGTGGTCTAAGGCACTGCGTCGCAGTGCGGGTTTGAGTCCAGGCTCTGTCGTGACCGGGAGGCCCATGGGGTGGCGCACAATTGGCCCAGCGTTGTCCGGGTTAGGGAGGGTTTGGCCGGCAGGGATATCCTTGTCTCATCGCACTCTAGCGACTCCTGTGGCAGGCCGGGCGCAGTGCACGCTGACCAGGTCACCAGGTGTACGGTGTTTCCTCCGACACATTGTTGTGGCAGGCTTCCAGGTTGGATGGGCATTGTGTCAAGAAGCAGTGCGGCTTGGTTGGGTTGTGTTTCGGAGGATGCATGCCTCTCCTGAGTCCGTACGGGAGTTGCAGCGATGAGACAAGACTGTAACTACCACCAATTGATATCACAGACATTATCAAGTATTTCACACGTTATCTAGTTACTGACTGTTAGCACTTGGTGGTCTATAGCAGCTTCCCACAAGAATGGGCTTTAGGTGAGGCAGATGAACCTGTAGCCATATTACTTTAACAGTATTTAACATGAGATCCTCTCTAAGCTTTACAGAAATGTGGTTCTGAATATAAACAGCATGGCATTTCTGTATTTTCTGCAGATGTTATAACCATGTATTGCTACCACTGTATCATCAAATGTATTATCTTAGTGTGTTTCAGAGATAGAATATGAATGTAATCTGTTACAAGAAAGTTATTGACTTCATGAACCTTGTTTCTTGTATGTTAATATGGGCTATTTTTTTGCACTTTTCTGGGTTGCTTGATTGTTTTTAATGGTTTACTGGAAGCTAATCAGAAGTAAATTTGCTCATGTTATTTATATTGGAGCTGATAGTGCAGGGTGAGCTGCACAAAGTATACTTTTTTCAGTCAATTACGTTTTGCTTTCGATGTGATTGGTGTGAAGCCAAATCCAAACTGGCTTCCCTTGGTACTTTTTTGGGGGCGCCCCAAGACCATTCACGGTTGAGTCATTCAGTTTAGCTTAACGCTGATTGGCTATTATTGTATTTAATTATTTTTTATCAAGGGAGGCCAAATGCTGGTTGGCTTCCCTTGCGTTCAGTGCTGTGGGCAACAATGTCATACTCTTTTTGACCAGACAGCATCAGATAGATTGGCTACACATACTGAGACAGATGGGTGCTGTTTCTTTCGCTCAGATTCTTTCTCCAATGAGATACGTTTAGCCTCTTTCAAATTGAATACATTTTATTAAACAGAAAGACGAAAAATATGTTATTTTATGTTTTTTATGTTTTTTTGGAGAAGCCCAGCTTCCCTTGGCATCCATAAATACACACCACTGTCCCTATATGATATAAAATGCATTATTTTGTGTCCTCCTCCCATGCAAAACCGTTAAAGCATTCAGAATGACTTGTCTGCTACCAAAGAGGATTCACCCTGGTTCCGCCACTCTCCAAGATACCCGTCCGTCCGTCCGTCCGTCTGTCTGTCTGTCTGTCCTGTAAACAGAACCAAGTGAAGCAGCTGTCTGCATGTGAGGTTGTCCTTCAGCTCAGCTGCAACACCTCTACATTCATATTTCATCACACAATCACACATTGACCTTGTTGGTATGCCCATTTCGTAGCTATTCGTTAGATGTAAAAATGCAATCTCACAACTCCTATTCACCACCAAAGCAAACAATAATGAAAGCCAATATAAACACTATAGGGAATCATTTAATATTTTTTCAGTCCCCCATGATCTCTACTACTTTGTTATTTAAAAAAATAATCAAGGACATTTAAAACGCTCTATGACATCTAGAGAAAAATATGACTTGGTTGGGAAAATACTTCTCTTGCCATCTAAAGTCACGGGCCGAGTTCCGCACTCAACCTTTCATAGATGCACAACATGTATTAGTGCTGGCCTAACGTTCACCCTGAAAATGCCTTGTATCATCGTCATAGATATATTTTTTTCACATTCGGCACCTACATGTCTTATCACAAGATTTGGAACAGAGGACATAGACTTCAGTTAATAGACGCATAAAAACCAAACACACTCGCATATCCCACAGTGCTGGCAAGACCCTCTGCGTCGACCGACAGCACAAGAAAGACGTCTTCAATAGAGCACCGAATTGGAAATAGAGTAGTAGAGAATACTGAAGTTTTTGCCAGGGCTACTAACACATTGACTCAGCTCGGCTGGATTGAGATGGAAGGGAATCAGCTTCACATACTTCTGGGAGACTCAAAAAAAAATGTAAGCAGAAAATTGTAAATCAATACAGGTGTAACACTAGCAAAAACAGTGCAATTTCAGGCCTTTTGTTGTCATTAATCCTTTGGGGGGAGGGAGGGGGGTGTTCTACTAAACAAAAAAATAATATTTCATGAAACATTGAATTTGGCCTTACTGGTATTAGCCCATAGACACACATTGAATAACATATGCATACACGGAAAAACAGATTACAAAATAAATAAAATCTTTCTTTCTGCAAATTAGATGTAGGCCTAACCATACTTTATAAATCATATATAATCAATTATACTATTTAGGCCCATATAGCATTTACGAAAGTCATCAACAGCTATCGTTTCAATTCAACCCAGTGGTTCAACTAAAAACAACAGCACATAAAGGCCTAGGGATTCAAGCTTCGGTTGAGTTCAAACGTCATTTTCAAGGTATTCATTTATGTCTTGGATTCACTTCTCTATCTGTTTTAAGATGGTCATACCATGGATTTAGCCATGGACATACCATCATTTAGCTATTTGACTTTAAATTATAGGAACCCTGAAGGTATCAAATCTGATTAATTTATTTTTATTATTTGAACAAATATTGAATTTGGCCTTTACTACTATAGCCCATAGAAACACATTGAATGACACATTCAAAAATGGCAAAACAAACAGTAAAAAAAAACCCATGAGGAATAAAGTTTTGAAATGTCTTTCCTATTTCTCGGAGATATAAGAAAGCTAATTAAATATTTGTATTTTTTTGGACACATTTAACCACCTTTTTTTTGTTGCCACAAAACTATTTCCATTCTTCCATTATAATTTTTAAAACCGGTACTGGGTTACCTTCAGATGAGTCCCGTGAAACGGAGAACACTATCGTGTTCGTGAGACTCTCCCCTTTCCATAGTGGGGTGGTATTAGTTTGTAACCCAAACGGTTCTGACGCTACAGACGGAAGTTGGCAGATTGCCGGTACCGACTTCAGACGAGTCCCATGTTCCTGAGAATCTCATCTTTCCATAGAGGATACTGAACAAAAAAATAAACGCAACATGCAACAATTTCAAAGATTTTTTACTTAGTTCATATAAGGAAATCAGTCAACGGAAATAAATTCATTAGGAACTAATCTATGGATTTCACATGACTGGGAATACAGAGATGCATCTGTTGGTCACAGATACCTTTAAAAAAAGTAGGGATGTGGATCAGAAAACCCGTCGGTATCTGGTGTGACCAACATTGGTCTCATGTAGCACGACATCTCCTTCTCAAAGAGTTGATCAGGCTGTCGATTGTGGCCTGTGGAATGTTGTCCCACTCCTCTTCAATTGCTTTGCTCAGTTGCTGGATATTAGCGTGAACTGGAACACGCTGTCGTACACATGGGTCCAGAGCATCCCAAACATGCTCAATGGGTGACATGACTGGTGAGTATACAGGCCATGGAAGAACTGGGACATTTTCAGCTTCCAGGAATTTTGTACAGATCCTTGTGACATGTGGCCATGCATTATCATGCTGAAACATGAGGTGATGGCGGCGGATGAATGGAACGACAATGGGCCTCACGATCTCATCACAGTATTTTTGTGCGTTCAAATTGCCATCGATAAAATGCAATTGTGTTCGTTGTCCATGGCTTATGCCTGCTCATACCATAACCCCACCACCACGTGGCACTCTGTTCACAACATTGACATACATTGCCCACACAACGCCATACACGTGGTCTGCGGTTGTGAGGCCGGTTTGACATACTGCCAAATTCTCTAAACGAAGTTGGAGGCGGCTTATGGTAGAGAAATTAACATTAAATTATCTGGCAACAGCTCTGATGGACATTCCTGCAGTCGGCATGCCAATTACATGCTCCCTCAAAACGTGAGACATCTGTGGCATTGTGTTGTGTGACAAAACTTCACATTTTAGAGTGGCCTTTAATTGTCCCCAGCACAATGTGCACCCGTGTAATGATCACGCTGATTAATCAGCTTCTTGATATGCCACACCTGTCAGGTGGATGGATTATTTTGGCAAAAGAGAAATGCTCACTAACAGGGATGTAAACAAATGTATGCACAACATGTGAGAGAAACCAACACTTTACATGTTGGGCTTATATTTGTGTTCAGTGTATGTGTGTAATATAGCCAAGCCCGTGTTTGATATAGGCACAAGTAACACAACCTAGAGTCACATTAAAAGGATAAACAAACATACCTACAGCCTAAAAAATAAAACACAAGAACTCAATGTTCACAGCAAATGATGTAGACTAATTAATGACAATGCATCAATTTAAAGCTTCTATGAAATACAAAATAGCGTACCATTGTGTCTTAAAATGTTAAAATTGGTTTTACAGAGAAAAATCTATGCTGCTGCGTGTAAAACGAAACACGTTTTTTTGTTCGACTATTTCCGCCGGGTTCGACTATTTCCGCCGGGTTCGACTATTTCCGCCAAGCTCTCAAGTCCCTCCATTTTGTTGTATGTGCTGTTGGCAAGAGAAGTGCAAAACAAAAACTGTGTCGTTTATAACGATATTCTAGCAATGGACGGGTATGTATTGGCAATCTATGTGTTTTTCATGAACGATTAACCATCTTCGGCAAGATTTAGTTGTTTCAATTCGAGTAGCTTGCTTACCTCATCCTAGCTTGGTTTTTATTTATTTAAGCTAAAGGTAGCTAGCTAACGTTACGTTAGCTTGGCTAGCTAACTCCTGGATGGACATGTGAACTGCCAGACGACGATGGCTAGTTAGCTTCAGTTAGAGAACAGTTAGAGAACAACAATTATATTTTGTTTATGTAACTGTTAATAAACTAGCTAATACATTGACTGGGCAATCACGTTCAGCTAACGTTAGTTAACTAGCTAGCTCAAGCGGCTAGCTCTGGCTAATCTTAAGAGATGAGGACCATTCGAGCATGACAGGGTGTGTCGTCACTTGTCCGGTGATCATTCGTTTTTATCCTTTGTTGATCGGAAATGTAGCTAGCGTACGCTATCTACTCAAAAACAAGCTATCAACACCGTTAAACTACAAAATCACTGGCTAACGTGCAGGTTACCCATTTTATAGATAGTCAACGTGTGTAGGTGACTAGCTATGTTGTAACTAGGAGTTAACTAGCCGGTGTGGAGAGAAAGAGAGAAACGTTTGTCATTGGTTTTCTTTGTTTTGCGTTTATCCACGGCACTAACGTTAGCCTGCTAGCTAACTTCCTTAGCTACTAGCTAGTTGAACTCCAGATGAGTAAAGCAGCATGCTGCTATAATTGTGGAAAGATTTGGCTTAACGGGGTAGCTAATCATTCTGTTCCCTCTCTTTTTCAGTATGGGGGATGTTGCAGTTGGTGTGAAGGTAAGCTTCAGCCCAATGCCCTCTCTATGGCAAGTAGCCTAGTGGTTAGACCGAAAGGTTGCTGGCTCGAATCCCGGAGTGGACAAGGTACAAATATGTCGTTCTGCCCCTGAACCAGGTGTGCCCGATGTGAAATGGCTGGGTCCCTGGTTCGAGCCTAGGTTGGGGTGAGGAGAGGGACGGAAGCTATACTGTTACACGCCGTTCCCTGGTAGACTGTCAATGTAAATAAGAACTTGCCTAGTTAAATAAAGGTTAAAAAAATATATATTTATGGCAAAGGTTATAGCTAGTTAGATAAATGGAAACCATATCTTAAAATTCCCTTTCATTGCTATGGCAATACAAACACATTTTTTTCTTACCCAGTTGAGTTGTTACATTAGGCTACATCAAATTTAGCCTCCATGCAGTTTGTTGAACCCCTAGAGTACTTTATGGGCAGATACCTAACACAGACACACAACTCAAATTTACCTCTCTCCCATTGACAACAATTGTTTAAAAAAAGTTGTGCTTTCAAGTCAGGATCTGGGCATAGGCCTACTTTTATGAGTACAGAATCCTAAATGTAACTCACTACTGTTGAGAGAGTATGTTGTATCAGGCCCCCCCCAAAAAAGGTCCTAATTTCTAGCTTTCATGATATTAGAACAACCGTAACTAAATAGGAACAACGTAAGTCGCATCTGTTTAGAGAGAAACTTGTTCTCTTATAAATGCTTTGTGATCCTGTACCCTTCCAACTTGATTTGTGTCCAATAACCCTTGTTCCGTCTTGTGCGAAACAACGGCAACTTCCTCTAACAGAAATACTCTTTACTCTCTGTTTATTTCATTGATGTTTCACGTACAAAATAAAGTTTACTTTTGAGAAGCATTCGTTTCAGCCTGTTCCTAGGCCGTCATTGAAAATAAGAATTTGTTCTTAACTGACTTGCCTGGTTAAATAAAGGTAAAATAAAAAATTCTCTACCTGTCCAGAGATCTGTATTTCATTGTTGTCTTTTAAGGGCTCTGCTTGCTCTCAATTTCTTTCTCTCTTTCGCTCTTTCTCTCCCTTTCTCTTTGTTTTCTTTCTCCAGAGAGGATCAGATGAGCTGATGTCAACCAGTGTCTACAACAGTGGATCTGACATGAGCAGTATCGGTGGTAAGTTAGGGATTCCTTTTTTTGTGTTTTTTTTTTGCCAGCCCTCTCTGAAGGGATATTTGCATAAGTAATTTGACCGTATTCCAACGGCATTCAAATAAGTCAAAGGATTAATGAATGTTTGAAGTAGAACGGCTGCATTGGTCAATGTCTTCCTCACGGCAGGTGTTTCAGTATGTGTAGGTGGGAACACGCTAGCATGTGACTGAAATAGAGATGTGGTGCATTTCAATAGGCTATATCTCTTCAGAACATGGCTGTAATGTCTTAGAGAAACTATAGTATGGTATTTTTTTTTTTTTAAACATTTTTACCAGGCAAGTCAGTTAAGAACACATTCTTATTTGCAATGACGGACTACCTAGGAACAGTTGGTTGACTTCCTTGTTCGGGGGCAGAACGACAGATTTTTACCTTGTCAGCTCAGGGATTCGATCCAGCAACCTTTCGGTTACTGGCCCAACGTTCTAACCACTAAGCTACCTGCCGCCGGGGCTGAAGAGAATGAAGCCTGACACGGGTTGACTGGGGATGACACGGGTTGACTGGGTTGACACGGGTTGACTGGGTTGACACGGGTTGACTGGATACGTTTCTGTTTTCATGGAACTTGAAATCCTCAACAAAACATTAAGGACACCTGCTCTTTCCATGACACAGACTGAGCAGGTGAATCCAGGTGTAAGCTATGATCTCTTATTTTGAGTCACTTGTTAAATCCACTTCAATCAGTGTAGATGAAGAGGATAAGACGGGTTAAAGAAGGATTTTTAAGGATTGAGACAATTGTGTATGTGTGCCATTCAGAGGGTGAATGGGCAAGACAAAGGATTTTAAGTGCCTTTGAACGGGGTACGGTAGTAGGTGCCAGGTTCACCGGTTTGAGTGTGTCAAGAACTGCAACACTGCTGGGTTTTTCATGCTCAGCCGTTTCCAGTGTGTATCAAGAATGGTCCACCACCCAAAGGACATTCAGCCAAGTTGACAAAACTGTGGGAAGCAATTAGATCAACATGGGCCAGCATCTCTGTAAAACACTTTCGGCACCTTGTAGAGTCCATGCCCTGATGACTTGAGGCTGTTCTGACACCTTGTAGAGTCCATGCCCTGATGACTTGAGGCTGTTCTGACACCTTGTAGAGTCCATGCCCTGATGAATTAAGGCTGTTCTGACACCTTGTAGAGTCCATGCCCTGATGACTTGAGGCTGTTCTGACACCTTGTAGAGCCCATGCACTGATGAATTGAGGCTGTTCTGACACCTTGTAGAGTCCATGCCCTGATGAATTGAGGCTGTTCTGACACCTTGTAGAGCCCATGCCCTGATGAATTGAGGCTGTTCTGCAGGCAAAAGAGGGGGAGGGGGGTTCCTAATGTTTTGTACACTCAGTGTATATTGCATTCAGATGTATTATATTAGTATTATACTTTAAATGTTTGAGATACACTAATACTGAAGTTCAGGTGTGACGTGTTCGCCCATCGTAAGAGGATGGAGTCTCGCGGTGTTCATTCCGTCCTCCTCTCAAGTAAGTGGGTGTTTTGTGCTTTCTGGGGGGTGGCTTTAGAGCAGAGCAGGATTGGGACAATAAAAGCTGTGTCTTCTATCTAGATGTTACAGCCAATGGGAGCGACAGTAAATCCAATGGGAGCGACAGTAAAAAGCTGAGAGTGGAAGACCGGATGGAGGCCCCTCCCTCTCGTGTGCTGCACATCAGAAAACTGCCCAATGAAACTTCAGAATCGGAGGTCATTGCCCTGGGGTTACCTTTCGGGAAGGTCACAAATATCCTGACGCTTAAGGGGAAAAACCAGGTGAGTGTGCCCAGATAGAGGAACAGGCGATTAGCAAGGTTTTACTCTGCCGAAATCTATATGAAAAATAAGCCCACAATGTAAAGAATTTTTGTGTGTAGGTTAATGAGTGTCGAATTTGGTTAATAAAAAATGTAATATGTAATTGCTAATTTGCTACGTGAGTTTTACTCGATCTAATAGAAGTTACGTAATGGTTAGGTTGTTACAAATGCACTGATATAAGTGGACATGTGGCATTTTGCGAGTGGGGCGAGGGAGGGTTGAGGAGGCTTGGCTTGAAACGCTGGGCATCTTGTTATGTATTAGGTCCACACAGTTATACTTATGTCTTAACTTCTGAAAGTTAAAGTTGGACTAACAAGTTTGTATGCAGAGTGGCACCAGAATTAAAATAAAAACATATTTTTTTAGTTAATAAATCCAATTTAAATGTTACCTTTATTTAACTAGGCAAGTCAGTTAAGAACAAATTCTTATTTACAATGACGGCCAAACCCGGACGATGCTGGACCAATTGTGCGCCGCCCTATAGGACACCCGATCATGGCCAGTTGTGATACAGCCTGAATTTGAACCAGGGTGTCTAGTGACACCTCTAGCACTGAGTTGCAGTGCCGTAGACAGCTGTGCCGCTCATGTCTTCTCTAATAAAAAATCTCTCCCTAATTTCTGAATCAAGTAATGTCAGTAGGCTACAGTAGCATATATTTCAGAGGGGCAGGTAGCCTACACAGGCACAAACACTGGCAAAGATGTTCAATTGGCAGGCAGACGCTGGAACATGTATCTGAGTGACAGAGTAAGGGCTTTGCATAGGCACTATGTTGTTATCAACTGGTTCCCATGCTTTTAAAATAAAGGTTCTGTTCCGTAACAGTGTAGATCACTTTCGTTCCTGGTTCTGATTCTGTTCCTTGACATTTATTTTTCTGTTCTCTTCCTTGAACCGGTTCCAACCACTGCTTGAAAGAGGAGATGGCCTCAATGGCGCTGCCCCAGCTGTCACGGACACTAATATGGCACAGTAACAAATATACTATGGCCTGTGGTTCACATGCGTATCTGCCCTCTCATTGGCTAGAATGGTCCCACCTGATCTCGCCTGCCTTCCATCTTTGAGGACATCTTTTTCCATTGTTAGAGCGGTCGGTCAGTCGACTGTCCTGTCAATTTAATAGACGATCTTTGGCCCAGTATAATACAGCGGCCAATTTAGATTGTGTTCTCTGTCAGGGGGCTTGCTAAAGAGTAGGCTATGGTCGGTTGGCCCTTTCTCCTTTCTTGTTTTGACCTCTTGCCTGAGTCATAATTGCCTGTGTTTTAATCCATTGGTATTCCTTGTCACAAGGATTTTAAAAAAACATTGGCTGTGTTTGTTTGTCTGACATGAATGTCGTGTTTACAATTTTGTTGCATTAATCGCTATGTTTCTTCATTTATGTCCCACTCCCTGGGAGTATTTTATGATACCAGAGTTCCATGACTGCTACCATTTTAATCACATTTTGCAGCCCTTTGACTTGGGCTTAGCAAGTAAAGAACTTTTAGGAGGTTAAAACCATGTTTTAGTCCAACCGTAAAGTACATTATCCACATGATTCCTGTGATGAGTGTCTACCTGCCCCCCCGGTACACGCACAAACCACTCTTATTTCCCCGGGGGGGGGGGAAATGCTCTCGGAAAAAGAAAAGCGTTTCTGGTTGTATAACAAAATTGCCTGAAAAACACAGCTGAAAATATAAAAACATATATAAAATATTATAAAAAATATACATGTTCTTGTTGAGGGGTGCGACCAAATTGTGGGCTTGAACCGTATTATAAGACCTCCCAGGATGCCGTTGGGTATTTCGCCTAACAGAAGTCTTAATGCTGTTCCTATCTATCGGTCTTCAGGCTTTCTTGGAGCTGGGCACAGAGGAAGCAGCGATAACCATGATCAACTACTACTCTACTGTGACACCGCATGTTCGGAACGTCCCCGTATTCATCCAGTATTCCAACCACAAAGAACTCAAAACAGATAGTGGGAACCAGCGGGCCCAGGCAGTCCTGCAGGCGGTGTCAGCGGTCCAAGGAGGAGGTACTCCTACGTCGGGCTCCATTGTAGATCTAACCGCCGCGTCCAGCCCTGTGCTCAGAATAATCATCGATAACATGTTCTACCCGGTCACTCTGGATGTGCTGCAGCAGGTAACCTACATTCACTATGTATTCTTAGTTTTTCTTATAGGTTTGCCAGAGGGCAGATTTATGAATGCAATGTACAATATTTTTTTTTTATCCTCCCGTTTTGTACAGACGTGATCCGAATCAATGGCGCCGTACTAGATGGCAGCCGTTTTGCAAGCTCCGACCAAACGTTGCTATTTGTGATTATTTTTGTTGTTGTTTCTTTTTTGCTTTATTTTTATGCACTATTAATTCTTACAACCGACAACAATAACTTTTGAACATCAGACCAGCAGTTACTTACTCCAATTCCGTCTTCAACTTCTACTCATCTTCCCTGGGCTCTCTCTGTAATGCCGACCCAATTTTCGGGCTACCCAAGCGAAAACGCCGGCTTCAGAGGCAAAAGGGGTGGCGGATCCTGGTGAGATTAAGGCAAAGGTAAAAATCGGCCACCTCTGCCCCCCTCCAACCCGCTGGCCAACATAGTCACTCGACAATAAGATGGATGACCTCCGATCGCAGATTTGCTACCAACAAGACTCGAAACGCCCCCCCATACACATCGACAGGCCTGCAGTGGAGCAGGTCGAGAGCTTCGAGGTCCTCGGTGTCCAAATCACTAAAGACTTAAACATGGCCCGAAGAAGACGCAGCGGCATTAAGACAGATGAAACGGGCCCCTCAAATTCCTCGGTGCCAGTGAGAGCATTTTGATTGGCTGTATCACTGACTGGTATGGCAATGGCACCGCCCTCCATCGCATGGTTCCACAGAGGGTGGTGTGGACAGCCCAGTACATCACTGGGGCCCAGCACCCTGCCATCCAGGACCTCTATATCAGGAGGTGTGGTAGGAAGACCTGGAAAATCATTAGAATCCAACCACGAGGGGGGGGGGGGGCGCAAAACCGGACAGGAAGACTCGACCCACTCAAGTGACACACCCCTCAGATGGACGGCATGGAAGAGCACCAGTAAGCCAGTGACTCGGCCCCTGTAATAGGTTTAGAGGCAGAGAATCCCGGTGGAGAGCGAGGGGAACCGGCCAGGCAGAGACAGCGCCTTGCCAATTCACATGGTTATTGATTATTGCACGGTTGGATTTTGAGTTTGCATGAAAGGCATTTTCACTGTACTTGTCACTTGCATGTGACATGACAACTTGACTATCTCTTCTGCCCATTTATCTCATCACAGTAGTTTCATATTACATCTGATAGTTAAACATCAGCTATTTCGTAGAGGTTGTCTTCTCACTATTTTTGTGTTGCTGCTGGTTTTTTTTTTGGGGGGGGGGGGGGGGGGCGGGGGGGTCAGATCTTCTCAAAGTTTGGCACAGTCATGAAGATCATCACATTCACCAAGAACAATCAGTTCCAGGCTCTGCTGCAGTTCAACGACCCACCCACCGCCCAGCAGGCCAAAGTAGTGAGTGGGACTTTTTCCATTGTTCCTTATCAATTTGTTACGTACGGAATTTTATCATTTCATTACACGTTTGTGTGCAAATAAAGTACATTTGTGTAGTTGCTGTTCGGTGAAGATTTCTGGTACACTTATCATTAGATATGGCAGATTAACCCCAACTGGATCCGTCCCATTGTTCCTCAGGCCCTGGATGGTCAGAACATCTACAACTCGTGCTGTACGCTCCGCATCGACTACTCCAAGCTGGTCAACCTGAACGTGAAGTACAACAACGACAAGAGCCGTGACTACACCCGGCCAGAGCTCCCTGCAGGGGACGGACAGCCTGCCATAGACCCCAACATGGCTGCTGCCTTTCAAGGCAAGGACTCCAACTCTCTGCTCGGTAAGATCCTAGGTAGACCCCCCCCCCCCCCTCTCCCCTGCTTGGTAAGGACCCCCCCTCTGCTCAGTAAGATCCCACGTAGACCCCTCCCCCCTCTGCTCGGTAAGATCCCAGGTAGACAGACGCCTGACTGCCGGGGAAACATTCGTTTCACATCGCCCAGGGCTCTGGGTGGGCGGACTTTGCTTATTTTCCACCATTCTGTTGGTCCTAAAGGGAAATCTCTGCCCTCACTAGCCCAGGGTGAGCTGAAATTCATCCTGTTGGGTCTAAATCCTGACCCCTCTGACCTCTCCAGGTGGCCTGAGCCCGCTGAATGCTGCCGCGGCGGCTGCTGCTGCTGCAGGGAGGGTAGCTCTGTCCGGTCACTCTGGCGCCAGTGGCGTGCTCCTGGCCTCCAACCTCAACGAAGAGGTCAGTAATGATCTTTCTACCCCCTCCAGACGGAACTCTTATCACAAACCAACACTATCTCCACTTTCTCTCTCCATCTTTCTCCTCTTTCTCTCTCTCCTCTCCATCTCTCTCCCTCTCTCTTTCTCCTCTCCGTCTTTCTCCTCTCCATCTTTCTCCTCTTTCTCCTCTCCATCTCTTTCTCCTCTCTCTCCTCTCCATCTCTCCATATAAATGTTGAAGCCTGCCAGTGCAGACTGAGTCTCTCTTTCTCCTCCTGTCTGCTATGTTAACACTCTAATCTCTCCTCCTGTCTGTTAACACTCTAATCTCTCCTCTCTCTGCCATGTTGAGCTGAAGCTGGTTAACACTCTCCTCTCTGCCATGTTGAGCTGAAGCTGGTTAACACTCTGCCATGTTGAGCTGAAGCTGGTTAACACTCTCCTCTCTCTGCCATGTTGAGCTGAAGCTGGTTAACACTCTCCTCTCTGCCATGTTGAGCTGAAGCTGGTTAACACTCTGCCATGTTGAGCGGAAGCTGGTTAACACTCTCCTCTCTCTGCCATGTTGAGCTGAAGCTGGTTAACACTCTCCTCTCTGCCATGTTGAGCTGAAGCTGGTTAACACTCTCCTCTCTCTGCCATGTTGAGCTGAAGCTGGTTAACACTCTCTTCTCTCTGCCATGTTGAGCTGAAGCTGGTTAACACTCTCTTCTCTCTGCCATGTTGAGCTGAAGCTGGTTAACACTCTCTTCTCTCTGCCATGTTGAGCTGAAGCTGGTTAACACTCTGCCATGTTGAGTTGAAGCTGGTTAACACTCTCCTCTCTCTGCCATGTTGAGCTGAAGCTGGTTAACTCTCCTCTCTGCCATGTTGAGCTGAAGCTGGTTAACTCTCCTCTCTGCCATGTTGAGCTGAAGCTGGTTAACACACTCCTCTCTGCCATGTTGAGCTGAAGCTGGTTAACACTCTGCCATGTTGAGTTGAAGCTGGTTAACACTCTCCTCTCTCTGCCATGTTGAGCTGAAGCTGGTTAACTCTCCTCTCTGCCATGTTGAGCTGAAGCTGGTTAACACACTCCTCTCTGCCATGTTGAGCGGAAGCTGGTTAACACTCTGCCATGTTGAGTTGAAGCTGGTTAACACTCTCCTCTCTGCCATGTTGAGCTGAAGCTGGTTAACACTCTGCCATGTTGAGCGGAAGCTGGTTAACACTCTCCTCTCTCTGCCATGTTGAGCTGAAGCTGGTTAACTCTCCTCTCTGCCATGTTGAGCGGAAGCTGGTTAACACTCTGCCATGTTGAGCTGAAGCTGGTTAACACTCTCCTCTCTCTGCCATGTTGAGCTGAAGCTGGTTAACACTCTCCTCTCTGCCATGTTGAGCTGAAGCTGGTTAACACTCTGCCATGTTGAGCGGAAGCTGGTTAACACTCTCCTCTCTCTGCCATGTTGAGCTGAAGCTGGTTAACACTCTCTTCTCTCTGCCATGTTGAGCTGAAGCTGGTTAACACTCTCTTCTCTCTGCCATGTTGAGCTGAAGCTGGTTAACACTCTCTTCTCTCTGCCATGTTGAGCTGAAGCTGGTTAACACTCTGCCATGTTGAGTTGAAGCTGGTTAACACTCTCCTCTCTCTGCCATGTTGAGCTGAAGCTGGTTAACTCTCCTCTCTGCCATGTTGAGCTGAAGCTGGTTAACTCTCCTCTCTGCCATGTTGAGCTGAAGCTGGTTAACACACTCCTCTCTGCCATGTTGAGCTGAAGCTGGTTAACACTCTGCCATGTTGAGTTGAAGCTGGTTAACACTCTCCTCTCTCTGCCATGTTGAGCTGAAGCTGGTTAACTCTCCTCTCTGCCATGTTGAGCTGAAGCTGGTTAACACACTCCTCTCTGCCATGTTGAGCGGAAGCTGGTTAACACTCTGCCATGTTGAGTTGAAGCTGGTTAACACTCTCCTCTCTGCCATGTTGAGCTGAAGCTGGTTAACACTCTGCCATGTTGAGCGGAAGCTGGTTAACACTCTCCTCTCTCTGCCATGTTGAGCTGAAGCTGGTTAACTCTCCTCTCTGCCATGTTGAGCGGAAGCTGGTTAACACTCTGCCATGTTGAGCTGAAGCTGGTTAACACTCTCCTCTCTCTGCCATGTTGAGCTGAAGCTGGTTAACACTCTCCTCTCTGCCATGTTGAGCTGAAGCTGGTTAACACTCTGCCATGTTGAGCGGAAGCTGGTTAACACTCTCCTCTCTCTGCCATGTTGAGCTGAAGCTGGTTAACTCTCCTCTCTGCCATGTTGAGCTGAAGCTGGTTAACACTCTCCTCTCTGCCATGTTGAGCTGAAGCTGGTTAACACTCTCCTCTCTGCCATGTTGAGCTGAAGCTGGTTAACACTCTCCTCTCTCTGCCATGTTGAGCTGAAGCTGGTTAACACTCTCTTCTCTCTGCCATGTTGAGCTGAAGCTGGTTAACTCTCTCCTATTCTCTCTTTCTCCTTTTGCCTGACTGAGCTGAAACGTAACTGTCTCTCTCCTCTCTGCACTCTCTCCTATCCTGACTTCACCTCTCTGTCTCTATGGAGAGGACCCTGTATTTCAGATACTTAAACTTGCAGTTATATTTTAATTTAGGCCTCACACCCTGTTGACATGCATGTCTGTGGGGGTCAAACATGATCTATGGTTGCCATAGTGCTTCCAGGTGGTTTCATGTCTGTTCTTGCATGTCGATGACACTAAACAGAGATTTGACTGCATGCTCTTTCTACTAGTTATTTTCATTTCACCCCCTTTTTTTTTTTTACTATGTACCGATTGATCCTGGACGTCATGTGTTAGCCTATCGCATGCCTTTTTGTGTTTGTTCATTGCCAGGCTATAACTCGTATGTTTATGATTTTGACATTGACCGTACCTTATCCGTGTCTGTCAAGGGGATGATATACATTTGGCCCAGTTTATTTGCTTATTTAGTTGTGATAAAGTACATGAACCAGTCAGTCTGACCAAACTCCTGCATCATTTCCTGTGTACTGACCTGTATTTTAATTTGTCTCCCTCCCTCACTTTGTTTTTTTTACATTTGCATTTTCCTCCCCCCCCCCCCCCCCCACTCTCTCCCCATATACCTTCCCTCCCTCTCTCTCTCCCCACCTAATTACCCTTCATATCTCTCTCTCCCCCCCACTCTCTCTCCCTCTCTCTCTCTCCACCTACCTTCCCTCCCTCTCTTCCCCTACCTACCTACCTACCTACCTACCCACTCTTCATCCCTCTCTCTCCCTCCCCAACTACCTACTCTTCATCCCTCACTCCCTCCCTCCCCAACTACCTACCCTTCACCCCCCCCCGCTCTCTCTCTTCTCCACCCATCCCCCCCCATCTCTATAACCCCCCCGTGCTCATGCTTGGTGCTTGAACAAAACCTGTTCCCTCGGACCAACCTTTATCCCCAAATTTAACTGCCTTTGAACCATACTCCATGACCACCTTCACCATTCTACGGGAAACCACCCTCCTGGATGATCTGTCCACCTCCGCTCTCTCTACCTCCGCTCCGACTCTTCTACCTGTCTTCCTGTCTTCTGCTGCTTGCTCTCTTCTCCTCTTCTAAAGATGGTTACGCCCCAAAGTCTGTTTACTCTCTTCGGTATGTTGTTGTTAGCTCTCTGTTGCTCTTCTGTTGTTGCTTATTTCTGTTCTAAAGAGACATTCACTTTTTTTTTTTTTTTTGTTCATTTCCATATTGCAGTAATTGTTTTTGACTTTTTTTTTTAGTTTTGTTGTTGTTGCTCCTCGGTTATCGTTTGGTTTGGTTCTCTGTCTCTCTCTTTGACTATCGAAATTGATCCCATCCATAGATTTCTGTTAAAATGCATGGTACAGTGATTTGGCATAGCCTGTACAGTAGTTTAATTAGCCAAACATGTCATTAACGTATCTGTTTATGGGGTGTCTCAATCTGTCCTTAATATACACACACACACACCTCTTGCTCAACTCTCTTCAAATGTTAATTCTGATGAATGATCTCTAGCCTACATTCAGACTCTCTCTCTCTCTATCTAGCCTCTTACTCTGTCTCTGCCTTGCCTAAACTTTCCCTCTATCTCAAGTGCTAAAGTGTTTCCTCACTGTCTCCTCTTCCTCCTCTTCCTCGCCCTCCTCTCGTCTGCTCATGCCTTTAACCTAGGGGTGTACGGTGATGCCCAGAGGGTGAAGATCCTCTACAATAAGAAAGACAGTGCTCTGATACAGATGGCTGATGCCAACCAAGCCCAGCTAGGTAAGACCCCGGCCCCGGCTAGGTAAGGCCCCGGCTAGGTAAGGCCCCGGCTAGGTAAGGCCCCGGCTAGGTAAGGCCCCGGCTAGGTAAGGCCCCGGCTAGGTAAGGCCCCGGCTAGGTAAGGCCCCGGCTAGGTAAGGTCCCGGCTAGGTAAGGTAACATGATCCTCCTCCATTGTCTCATGTTTATTGACTGATAAAAAGGACATTTCCCCCAGATGTATTTAGTGTCTAGTTGATTGATTGTTCCAGTCTTTTTGAAGTAGATTCTGTCCTAAATGTGGGGTGGGGGGGTGGTGTTTGTCTTGGGACAAAGTACTGCTGTATTAAAAACTCACTCGGTACAAATGAAATGCTTCCAGCTATGAGTCACCTGAATGGGCAGAAGATGCATGGGAAACCAATCAGGGTGGCTCTGTCTAAGCACACCTCGGTGCAGCTGCCCAGGGATGGACTGGATGACCAGGGCCTCACCAAAGACTTCACTAACTCGCCCCTGCACCGCTTCAAGAAGCCTGGCTCCAAGAACTTCCAGAATATTTTCCCTCCCACCACTACTCTTCACCTCTCCAACATCCCGTAAGTCTACCACATGGCCTCTACACTACACACTGATCTAAGAACAGTTTTGTATTCTGGTAAGCAGATTCTGTATATGTTGGTGCATTCCCCTAGACACTGATCTAAGAACAGTTTTCTATTAGCTCATAATGGTTATTGTTAGGATTTGGACATGGTAAGCAGATTCTGTATCTGTTGGTGCATTCCCCTAGACACTGATTTTTAAGGACAGTTTTGTTCTTTCTCACTAGGATTTGGGGAAGGTAATCTGAGGCAACATCTATACCTGGAAGAAAAGTTAACGGAGCTTTTATTGTCTAGGGGAAAACACCAACAGACAGAGGATCTGCTTACCATGTTCAAATCCTAACAATGACCATTATGAGTTAATACAAAACTGTTCCTAGATCAGTGAAGTCTTAGGACTTCCCGAGTGGCGCAGCGGTCTAAGGCACTGCATCTCAGTGCTAGAGGCGTCACTACAGACCCTGGTTTTGATTCCAGGCTGTAGCACAACCGGTCGTGACTGGGCGTCCCATAGGGCGGCGCACAATTGGCCCCAGCGTCGTCCGGGTTTGGCCCTGGGGGTTCAGGCCGTCATTGTAAAATAATAATTTGTTCTTAACTGACTTGAAGAAAAAGAAAAGCTGTGGTCTGTGCCTGGGTTGTGGTCTGTGCCTGGGTTGTGGTCTGTGCCTGGGTTGTGGTCTGTGCCTGGGTTGTGGTCTGTGCCTGGGTTGTGGTCTGTGCCTGGGTTGTGGTCTGTGCCTGGGTTGTGGTCTGTGCCTGGGTTGTGGTCTGTGCCTGGGTTGTGGTCTGTGCCTGGGTTGTGGTCTGTGCCTGGGTTGTGGTCTGGGCCTGGGTTGTGGTCTGGGCCTGGGTTGTGGTCTGGGCCTGGGTTGTGGTCTGTGCCTGGGTTGTGGTCTGTGCCTGGGTTGTGGTCTGTGCCTGGGTTGTGGTCTGTGCCTGGGTTGTGGTCTGGGCCTGGGTTGTGGTCTGGGCCTGGGTTGTGGTCTGGGCCTGGGTTGTTGTGGCTAGAATGCTAATAAGTTCACGTGTTTCCACAGAACGGACGTTTCCGAGGAAGACCTCCGACTGCTCTTCTCCAACGCCGGGGGAACCGTGAACGCGTTCAAGTTCTTTCAGTAGGTCTCTCTTCGCCGTTTTTTTTATAATAACAGAACTGAGCTACAGTTGTTCTTCAATTGGTTGTGAATGAACTTGAGCATTGATTTTTTTCGAACACTCCTTAGCTCTGTGGCTAGCTCCAGGGAGTATGTGAGACTTGCTGAGGTTGTTGTTCCTGTCCATTCTGTGGGGCTGAGAGCAGAGCAGAACATACACACCACAGTCTGATGGAACCGTTTGTACTTCAATGTGTTCAACCGTTCTTCTGTTCCCAGGGATCACAAAATGGCGCTGCTCCAGATGTCAACGGTGGAGGAGGCCATCCAGGGTCTGATCGACCTCCACAACTACAACATGGGTGACAACCATCACCTGAGAGTGTCCTTCTCCAAATCCACCATCTAAACTTCAAGCATAATGCTCGATCCTCCACAACATCCATCGCTTTCTGTTTTCCCTAGCAGATTTTTTTTGGGGCTGGCCATTTGTTAAACCCTGTTGACTCGTTCCAGACTCTGGGGACCACGTTTGGACCTTATTGTTTCTTTCTAAGTGTTATCAGTCATTCCTTCAGAGAACCATAAACCCAAACCTGGGGGGAGAAAATGTTGTACTTCTATGTTTTGAGGACATTTTAACCCCTTCACCTGATTCTGACCCCTGTGTTAGTCCCATACCCTCTGATCCTGACCCCTGTGTTAGTCCCATACCCCCTGACCCCTGTGTTAGTCCCATACCCTCTGACCCCTGTGTTAGTCCCATACCCTCTGATCCTGACCCGTGTTAGTCCCATACCCTCTGATCCTGACCTGTGTTAGTCCCATAGCCTCTGATCCTGACCCCTGTGTTAGTCCCATAGCCTCTGATCCTGACCCGTGTTAGTCCCATAGCCTCTGATCCTGACCCGTGTTAGTCCCATAGCCTCTGATCCTGACCCCTGTGTTAGTCCCATAGCCTCTGATCCTGACCCCTGTGTTAGTCCCATAGCCTCTGATCCTGACCCCTGTGTTAGTCCCATAGCCTCTGATCCTGACCCCTGTGTTAGTCCCATAGCCTCTGATCCTGACCCCTGTGTTAGTCCCATAGCCTCTGATCCTGACCCCTGTGTTAATCCCATACCCTCTGATCCTGACCCCCGTGTTAGTCCCATAGCCTCTGATCCTGACCCCCGTGTTAGTCCCATAGCCTCTGATCCTGACCCCTGTGTTAATCCCATACCCCCTGACCCCTGTGTTAATCCCATACCCCCTGACCCCTGTGTTAATCCCATACCCCCTGACTTCTTGACCCCTGTGTTAATCCCATACCCCCCTGGCCCTTGTGTTAATCCCTGACCCCTGTGTTAATCCTATAACCCATTTCTATGATCAGCAAACTATTTGCCTTTTCTACCTTCTCATTATGAAGGGTGGATGATTGGACATGGGCGCCTCTTTTTTTTGACTATGATGATTTAGTTCTACAAGATATGTGCCTTACCAGACTATCAACTCTTTTTACATCCCAAATATTGACGTGAATCCCTGTCTGATTTTGAGGCACATTTAATTTTGATGTGAAATCGAACATGATTTGTCTCTTCTCCTGTGTCACTGTTGTAGTTTGTACGTTTCTGCCATCCAAGTTTGGAATTTTTCAGTTGCTGTTCAATTTGGGGAGTCCCCCCCCCCCCCCCCCCCCCCCCACCCCACTTTTTTGTGTTAAATTCACTGTGGTTGTTGTGGAGTGGGGAACAATATGAGAGTGAAGTTGAATCAGTCTTTTTATTTTAATTTTTTAGCTCATTTAGACCACGTTGCTTGAAGGTTTCTTGTAGCGGAACAACCAACAATACCGATTTAACCCTAGTTATTTTTCCTTTTTTAACATTTTTTTTTTAGTTTACACATTTACTAAAATAGTCTTAATGTTTCTGTTCTTTCTAGGTTTTTACTTCCTTTGTTTTTCATCACATTCATGTACATGGGTAGGAGGTGAGAGGTTTTCTATGCTTCTACTGCCTGTTCTCTCTAGTTCTTGGAATAAAACATTACGTAATACTTTTACTAATTCGAACTGCACCTAACGGTCACGATAGTGTCATACACATGACAAAGCAAATGTTATGACTGTTTTTGAGACATACAGTTCAAGCGAAGTGTTACCAAAAAAAAAAAAAAAAATCTGCTTTTGCATGTGTTGGAAGAGGTTAGCGAAGTAGAACCTGTTGTGAAGTCAACGTGTTTCTGTTTAGAGGGACAACCCCCTGGTTGGGACCAAAGTCTGTGCCTTTTTTAGTCTTTAATTTACAGTTGTATCACAAAGGAAAAATAATCCACATTTTAATGAACCCCCTCTGATATACAAAATATATCTGGGAGGAGAGAGAAATAAGGTAAGGTACAGGACACGATTCATTATCAACGACATTAATTCCGTATACAGTTATTTTAAGCAGACCTACACATAATACCCATTATGGTTTTAAGAATCCCACAACCTCAACTTGCTGGATAAAAGTGTGTTTTCAAGAGAGAAAGTCGTGTATTTTCTATATTGGTTACATTTTTTACATCTCTGGAAATGTTAAGATTCAGATATAGTTTGGAAGCGGCACAATTAAAATAATTTTCTAACAAAAAGTCGGGAGATTTGGTCGGACGTGTTTTAGATGTTTCTCTTCTATCGTGTGTGTGTGTGTGTGTGTTCTGCTTTTCCTCTGTAGCATGTTCAATAAACTTCTGTAGCTCTATTCACTTCTGTCTCTCTGTGACCTGCTCATCTTTTCTCTCCACTCGCGCTTATAAATTATTTTGATTTGTATTTTATTCAGACCCCCATTAGCTGTTACTAAAGAGCATCTACTCTTCCCGGGGTCCACATAGAACATGACTTTAATACAGAACGGTAATAGACAAGATAAGCACATTGCTTAGCTTTACAACAGGAGTATAGCCTACTTGGCTGGCATGAAAATGAACCACGGGAAAAGCGTCCTCCATTCGCTATTTAAGTGCGCGGAATTACTTTTCCCATGGCCCTGTTCTGAGACCGGTACGTGTATGTTTAGATAAGGTTTGTATCAACTGAAGTGGCCGAGTAACTTATTAAAATTAAGCACATTCATTTGCTTTACAACAGGAGTAGAGCCTAAACTGCCACACAGACGGCACGTGAGTTTCAAGTTTGGGGATGATCATTTTCACCATAAAAAATACACCTTTTATAATAATCGCGTTTGCTGTCACTTGGAAACAATATTCTCCCACTAATTGATGGCATTTTGGAACATTTGCGCATATATAGCCTTCTGCCGTGTGCGCATCGCTGCGCTTATAATGTGAAGAAATAGCCTAATAGTTGATCAACATTTTAAGCTAAACCTTCTAATCTGTTGCATCAGCCTCATTGCTTAATTTTTGTTTTTGTTGTCGGTTGCAATTGATCTTAAATGTATACAACTGTCCCAGATGTTTGGAATATAATATAATGACAAGTTGACCAATGGAATAGGTCAACTTGTTGTACTATGGGGGATAGTGGATTGCTGTTCGTTAGGCCTACTCACCCTGTGGACAGATCTTCTAGCATCCTCAATATCTGCCTTGGAATTCGATAAGATGGGACCCAGCATTTGTGTCTCGATGTGTCTGTCTTCACTTGGAGCCTACTTCATAGCTGAGATGCCTGTGAGAAGGACCTGATCATGTACGTTGGCTAACAAGAATTAAGATATCTGAGTGAGCCATGTGAGTGAGTGCTGCTTCAGTAAGAAGGGAATTATTGGCATATAGACAAGATGGGAGACAAATGGGGCGGAGGTCAGATTGCCTGCTGAGAATTCATAGGCCAGTCAGTAAACTTCCACTACAATCCATTCTATTGGCCAATGTGCAATCATTGGAAAACACAATGGCTAATATACATTCAAGACTATCCTACCAACACTACATTAATAACTGTAACATCTTGTTTCACCGAGTCGTGACTGAACGACACACGGATAATATAGAGCTGGCGGGATTTTCCGTGCATCGGCTGGACAGAAAAGCTACGTCTGGTAAGGGGTGTGTGTCTATTTGTCAACAGCTGTTGCGCGATGTCTAATATTAAAGGAATCTCAAGGTATTGCTCGCCTGAGGTAGAGTACCTCATGATAAGCTGAAGACCACACGATCTACCAAGAGAGTTCTCAATTATATTGTTCATAGCCGTATATTTACCACCACAAACCAATGCTTGCACTAAGATCGCACTCAATGAGCTGCATAAGGCCATAAGAAAACAAGACAGTTCTCATCCAGGAGCAGCGCTCCTAGTGGCCAGGGACTTTAATACAGGCAAATTTAAATCTGTTTTTACCTCATTTCTACCACTTTGTTTGTGGCAGGGCTTGAAAACTATTACGGACTACAAAGGGAAACCCAGCCGTGAGCTGCCCAGTGACGCAAACCTACCAGTCAAGCTAAATGTATTTTATGCTCACTTTGAGGCAAGCAACACTGAAGCATGCATGAGAGCACCAGCTGTTCCATACGACTGTGTAATAACGCTCTCGGTAGCCGATGTCACCAAGACTTTTAAACAGGTCAACATTCACAAAGCCGCAGGGCCAGACGGATTACCAGGACGTGTACTCAAAGCATGCGCGGACCAACTGGCAAGTGTCTTCACTGACATTTTCAACCTCTCCCTGACTGAGTCTGTAATGCCTACATGTTTCAAGCAGACCACGATAGTCCCTGTGCCCAAGGAAGTGAAGATAACGTCCCTCAGGGGTGCGTGGTTAGTCCCCTCCTGTACTCCCTGTTAGCCCATGACTGCTTGGCCAAGCACGACTCCAACACCGTCATTAAGTTTTCCAACAACACAATAGTGGTAGGCCTGATCACCTACAACAATGAGACATCCTATAGGGAGGAGGTCAGAGACCTGGCAGTGTGGTGCCAGGACAACAACCTCTCCCTCAACGTGAGCAAGACTAAGGAGATGATCGTTGACGATAGGAAAAGGTGGGCCGTACAGACCCGCATTAACATCGACGGGGCTGTAGTGGAGCGGGTCGAGAGTTTCAAGTTCATTGTAGTCCACATCACCAACAAGCTATCATGGTCCAAACACACCAAGACATTTGTCAAGAGGGCACGACAACACCTTTTCGTCCCTCAGGAGACTGAAAAGATTTGACATGGGTCCCCAGATCCTCAAAAAGTTCTACAGCTGCACCATTGAGAGCATCCTGACCGGTTGCATCACCGTCTGGTACAGCAACTGCTCAGCATCTGACCATAAGGTGCTACAGAGGGTAGTGTGTACGGCCCAGTACATCACTGGGGCCAAGCTTCCTGGCATCCAGGACCTATATACTAGGCATTGTCAGAGGAAAGCCCATAAAATTGTCAGACACTCCAGTCACCCAAGTCATAGACTGTTTTCTTTGCATGGCAAGTGGTACCGGAGCACCAAGTCTAGGACCAAAAGACTCCTTAACAGCTTCTACCCCCAAGCTGCTGAGAAATGTATCAAATTGCCCCCCATTTGTTTTTACACTGCTGCTACTCGCTGCTTATTATCTATGCATAGTCACTTTACCCCTACCTACATGAACAAATTACCTTGACTAACCTGCGCATTGACTCGGTACTGGTACCCCCTGTATATAGATTTGTTTTTGTTATTTTGTGTTACTTTTATATATTTTTTTTTACTTCAGTTTATTTGCAACTTTTTTCAAATCATCATGCATCATGCAGCTTTAGAATATATTACAAATGGAAACATAGTTATTCATACCTACATGAAATACTTATTTTCCACCATAATTTGCAAATAAATTCATTAAAAATCCTACAATGTGATTTTCTGGATTTCTTTTCTCATTTTGTCTGTCATAGTTGAAGTGTACCTATGATGAAAATTTCAGGCCTCTCAAATTTTTAAGTGGGAGAACTTGCACAATTGGTGGCTGACTAAATACTTTTTGCCCCACTGTATATGGTGCATTTGGAAACTGTTCAGACCCCTTGACTTTTTCCACATTTTCATATGTTACAGCCTTATTCTGAAATGGATTAAATAAAACATTTTCCTCATCAATCTACACACATTACCCCATAATGACATCACAATACCCCATAATGACATCACAATACCCCATAATGACATCACAATACCCCATAATGACATGACAATACCCCATAATGGCATCACAATACCCCATAATGGCAAAGCAAAAACAGGTTTTTAGAAATTGTTACAAATAAAAAAACTGAAATACCTTATTTTCTTAAGTATTCAGGCACTTTGCCATAGGACCTGAAATTGAGCTCATCCTGTTGTTTTCATTGATAATCCTTGATGTTTCTTCATCTTGATTAGAGTCCACCTGTGGTAAATTCAATTGATTGGACAAGTTTGGAAAGGCACACACCTGTCTATATAAGGTGCCCCAGTTGACAGTTCATGTCAGAGCAAAAACCAAGCCATGAGGTCGAAGGAATTGTCCATAGAGCTCCGAGACAGGATTGTGTCAAGGCACAGATCTGGGGAAGGGTACCAAAACATTTATGCAGCATTGAAAGAACACAGTGGCCTCCATCATTCTGAAGAAGTTTGGAACCGCCAAGACTGGCCGCCCAGCCAAATTGAGCAATCGGGAGAAGGGCCTTGGAAAGGTAGGTGACCAAGAACCCAATGGTCACTCTGACAGAGCTCCAGAGTTCTTCGGCGGAGATGGGAGGACCTTCCAGAAGGACAACCATCTCTGCAGCACTCCACCAATCAGGACTTTATGGTAGAGTGGCCAGACGGAACCCACTCCTAAGTAAAGGGCACATGACAGCCCACTTTAAGTTTGTCAAAAGGCACCTAAAGGACTCAGACCATGAGAAACAAGATTATCTTCTCTGATGAAATCAAGATTGAACTCTTTGGCCTGGAACTAACTGCAAAACATCTCCCTCACTAACTTTAAGCATCAGCTGTCAGAGCAGCTTACAGATCATTGCACATGTACATAGCCAATCTGTAAATAGCCCATCTGTAAATTGCCCACCTAACTACCTCTTCCCCATATTGTTTTTTGTTTGTTTTTGTAGCACTTCAGTATCTCTACTTGCACATTCATCTTCTGCACATCTATCACTCCAGTGTTTAATTGCTAAATTGTAATTATTTTGCCACTATGGCCTATTTATTGCCTTACCTCCCTCATTTGCACACACTGTATATAGACTTCTCTATTGTGTTATTGACTGTATGTTTGTTTATTCCGTGTGTAACTCTGTGTTGTTGTTTGTGTCGCACTGCTTTGCTTTATCTTGGTCAGGTCGGAGTTGTAAATGAGAACATGTTCTCAACTAGCCCACCTGGTTAAAATTAAGGTGAAAAAAAAATACTCAACCTGTCTAAAGAAGCCAATAAGGCCAGTTTTATGGCTTCTTTAATCAGCACAACAGCTTTCAGCTGTGCTAACATAGTTGCAAAAGGGTGTTCTAATGATCAGTTAGCCTTTTCAAATGATAAACTTGTATTAGCTAACACAACATGCCATTGGAACACAGGGGGTGATGGTTGCTGTTAATGGGCCTCTGTACGCCTAATGTAGATATTCCATTAAAAATCAGCCGTTTCCAGCTACAATAGTCATTTACAACATTAACAATGTCCACATTGTATTTCTGATACATTTCACGTTATTTCAATGGACAAAAAAAAAGCAAGGACATTTCTAAGTGACCCCAAACTTATGAACGGAAGTGGAACAGCTTTCAATTCAGAGACCATAGGTGGGAAAACACATCTACCAACTATTGACCAATAACTAACCAATAACTGTTTCTGCACTGTGAAATGTTAAAAAGTAGTCTGATGGTCTATTAACACTTTCCTGTACTTGACCTGTGGCTGCTGTGCTGTACTGTGCTGTGCTGTGCTGTACTGTGCTGTGCTGTGCTGTGCTGTGCTGTACTGTGCTGTACTATACTGTACTGTGCTGTACTATACTGTACTGTGCTGTACTATACTGTACTGTGCTGTACTATACTGTACTGTGCTGTGCTGTGCTTGCAGTGTTGTGCTGTGCTGTGCTGTACTGTGCTGTGCTGTGCTGTACTGTGCTGTGCTTGCAGTGTTGTGCTGTGCTGTGCTGTACTGTGCTGTGCTGTGCTGTACTGTGCTGTGCTGTGCTGTGCTGTACTGTGCTGTGCTGTACTGTGCTGTGCTGTGCTTGCAGTGTTGTGCTGTGCTGTGCTGTACTGTGCTGTGCTGTGCTGTACTGTGCTGTGCTTGCAGTGTTGTGCTGTGCTGTAGTGTGCTTGCAGTGTTGTTATTGAGTCACTTCATCAGCAGGGCTGTAAAAATGATGGATGCCCTGTCTGACTGTCTGATGAAGACAATTCTCCAGCTCTGCTCTGTAGTTGATGTGCTTGGCCTGATGTGATTCATCATGACCTAGACTGACTTCCACCGTAACGCAACACCCCCCCCCCCCAGTCCCACGCTTACGCCGCTGTTATTTTGCAAACCTGTGTTCTCCCATGTACCTTTTTTAAAAACCGAAATGACGGCGCAGTGAGCAGACGACCCAGACCAAATCAATAGCTCGTCGAGCCCCAATGTATCACGGTGGAGACACCTGTATCCACTCTCCATCACCCAGTCAACAAAATGGGAGCTGTTCTTAATTGTCCTGTCTTTCTTTTTTTGGATCTTTCTTTATGAAAGATGTGTCGTGTGGCTGAGAACTTCTTGTTGGTGTTGAAGGCGTGTTCTCTCTTTCCCTGTACAAGTTTTAATTATGTCTCAAATGCTTCTGCTTCTAATCTATGCCACTTTAATGAACTCTTCCTACATGTACATACTACCGCAACTAACCGGTGCCATGGCACATTGACTCTGTACCGGTACCTCCTGTATATAGTCTCCACATTGACTCTGTACCGGTACCCCCTGTATATAGTCTCCACATTGACTCTGTACCGGTACCTCCTGTATATAGCCTCCACATTGACTCTGTACCGGTACCCCCTGTATATAGTCTCCACATTGACTCTGTACCGTAGTACCCTGTATATAGCCTCCACATTGACTCTGTACCGGTACCTCCTGTATATAGCCTCCACATTGACTCTGTACCGGTACCCCCTGTATATAGTCTCCACATTGACTCTGTACCTGTACCCCCTGTATATAGCCTCCACATTGACTCTGTACCGGTACCCCCAGTATATAGCCTCCACATTGACTCTGTACCGGTACCCCCTGTATATAGCCTCCACATTGACTCTGTACCGGTACCTCCTGTATATAGCCTCCACATTGACTCTGTACCGGTACCCCCAGTATATAGCCTCCACATTGACTCTGTACCGGTACCCCTTGTATATAGCCTCCACATTGACTCTGTACCGGTACCCCCTGTATATAGCCTCCACATTGACTCTGTACCGGTACCCCCTGTATATAGCCTCCACATTGACTCTGTACAGGTACCCCCTGTATATAGCCTCCACATTGACTCTGTACTGTAACACCCTGTATATAGCCTCCACATTGACTCTGTACTGGTACCCCCTGTATATAGCCTCCGCACATTGACTCTGTACCGGTACCTCCTGTATATAGTCTCCACATTGACTCTGTACCGGTACCTCCTGTATATAGTCTCCACATTGACTCTGTACCGTAATACCCTGTATATAGCCTCCACATTGACTCTGTACCAGTACCCCCTGTATATAGTCTCCACATTGACTCTGTACCGGTACCCCCTGTATATAGCCTCCACATTGACTCTGTACCGGCACCTCTCTGTATATATTGTTATTTTACTGCTCCTCTTTAATTACTTGTTACTTTTATCTCTTATTCTTATCTGTATTTTTTTTTAAACTGCACTGTCGGTTAGGGGCTCGTCAGTAAGGATTTCACTGTGAGGTCTACTACACCTTTTGTATTCAGCATTTCACTGTAAGGTCTACTACACCTGTTGCATTCAGTATTTCACTGTGAGGTCTACTACACCTGTTGTATTCAGCATTTCACTGTAAGGTCTACTACACCTGTTGTAGTCAGCATTTCACTGTAAGGTCTACTACACCTGTTGTATTCAGCATTTCACTGTAAGGTCTACTACACCTGTTGTATTCAGCATTTCACTGTAAGGTCTACTACACCTGTTGTATTCAGCATTTCACTGTAAGGTCTACTACACCTGTTGTATTCAGCATTTCACTGTAAGGTCTACTACACCTGTTGTATTCAGCATTTCACTGTAAGGTCTACTACACCTGTTGTATTCAGCATTTCACTGTAAGGTCTACTACACCTGTTGTATTCAGCATTTCACTGTAAGGTCTACTACACCTGTTGTATTCAGCATTTCACTGTAAGGTCTACTACACCTGTTGTATTCAGCATTTCACTGTGAGGTCTACTACACCTGTTGTATTCAGCATTTCACTGTAAGGTCTACTACACCTGTTGTATTCAGTATTTCACTGTAAGGTCTACTACACCTGTTGTATTCAGCATTTCACTGTGAGGTCTACTACACCTGTTGTATTCAGCATTTCACTGTGAGGTCTACACCTGTTGTATTCGTCGCGTGTGACTAATAACATTTGATTTGATTTGAACTTATTTACTGGGGCGACAGGTAGCCTAGTGGTTAGAGCATTGGACCAGTAACCGAAAGGTTGCTAGATCGAATCCCCGAGCTGACAAGGTAAAAATCTGCCCTGAGCAAGGCAGTTAACCCACTGTTCCTAGACCAGTTAACCCACTGTTCCTAGGCCGTCATTGTAAAAATAAGAATTTGTTCTTAAACTGACTTGCCTAGTTAAATAAAGGTTAAAAACCCTTAACAATCAGTGACTGTTCAGTTCAGAGACAGATCTTAGCAGTGTTCTGCTCTGGAATAATGTACAGTTTAGGCCCCCTAGCAATCAGTCAGTCAGCGCCAAGTCAGGCCACGCCACTGCGCTCGTCTCATTCCCTTTTATAGAGACACGGGGGTAATATTGTATTCCATTTACCAAGTTCATTACCTGGTCATTAGCACGTTGGGGGGGGGGGGGGGGGGGGGGGCGTAACTGCTAATCCATACTGCTCCACACAGCCAATACACATAGACCTCTTAATCTCTTCTCATGTGGCAGCCTCCCCTTGGCCCGAGGTAATGCTACTGTTCAGCAGAACCGGTTGCAAAGTTACTGTATTTGTTTTAGATTGTGTTCCTGTTTGAGAGAGAAAGAGAGACTGCATTTTACTACATGATCTCCTCGGTGCTGAGATCCCCCTCACAACTAAACTACCCCCCCCCCCCCCCCTTCCCTCACTTGGTCTGGCCCAGTGGAAGTACATGTTGTGGGATCGGCATGGCGATTGCTGTCACCAATGCCAAGGGCAAGGGGGACGATCATGGCTACAGAGAGATCCTTGATGAAAACCTACTCCAGAGCGCTCAGGACCTCAGACTGGAGAAAAGTTTCACCTTCCAACAGGACAATGACTTGAGGCACACAGCCAAGACAACGCAGGAGTGGCTTCGGGACAAGTCCCTGCATGTAATTGAGTGGCCCAGCCAGAGCCCGAACTTGAACCCAATCGAACATCTCTGGAGAGACCTTAAATTGCTGTGCAGCAACACTCCCAATTCAACTTGACAGAGCTTGAAGCATCTGCAGAGAAGAATGGGAGAAACTCTCCATATACAGGTGTGCCAAGCTTGTAGCGTCTTACCCAAGAATGACGCTGTAATTGTTGCCAAATGTGCTTCAACAAAGTACTGAGTAAATAATCTGAATACTTATGTAAATGTGATATTTCATTTTTTTCCCCGCTAAAAACCTGTTTTTGCTTTGTCATTAAGGGGTATTGTGTGTAGAGTGATGAGCGAAAATGAAAATAATTTAAACCATTTCAGAATGTCTGTCACGTAACAAAATGTGGAAAAAGTCAAGGGGTCTGAATACTTAACCGAATGCACTGTGCCGTGTTTTTTGAGAAGACTAGTATGTTTCACTTCTTACTACTGTCTCTGGGGTCATCTGGTGAAACACTACCTGGATTGGAGATTTAGGGAGTGGATCCGCCCCACATAAAACTGTCCTGACTCCTGAATCCTGACTCCTGAATCCTGACTCCTTATCAATGACAGAGTAAGGGAGGTATCACATACAGATGGAGGAATAAGGGAGGTATCACATACAGATGGAGGAATAAAGGAGGTATCACATACACATGGAGGAGTAAGGGAGGTATCACATACAGATGGAGGAGTAAGGGAGGTATCACATACAGATGGAGGAGTAAGGGAGGTATCACATACGGATGGAGGAGTAAGGGAGGTATCACATACAGATGGAGGAGTAAGGGAGGTATCACATACAGATGGAGGAGTAAGGGAGGTATCACATACAGATGGAGGAGTAAGGGAGGTATCACATACAGATGGAGGAGTAAGGGAGGTATCACATACAGATGGAGGAGTAAGAGAGGTATCACATACATATGGAGGAGTAAGGGAGGTATCACATACAGATGGAGGAGTAAGGGAGGTATCACATACAGATGGAGGAGTAAGGGAGGTATCACATACAGATGGAGGAGTAAGGGAGGTATCACATACGGATGGAGGAGTAAGGGAGGTATCACATACAGATGGAGGTGTAAGGGAGGTGTCACATACAGATGGAGGAGTAAGGGAGATATAATCTACAGATGGAGGAGTAAGGGAAGTATGATCTACAGATAGAGGAGTAAAGGAGGAATCACATACAGATGGACGAGATCCCTTGATATCCATGGAAATCTAAAGTATTTTTATTGTCTCTTTTCAACTGCGAGAGACATCATGGAAAATCCTACCACCCTTAGTGTCCTCATAGCCATACGATGTAGAACTCCCACCCTTACAGTGTCCTCATAGCCATATGATGTAGAACTCCCACCCTTACAGTGTCCTCATAGCCATACGATGTAGAACTCCCACCCTTACAGTGTCCTCATAGCCATATGATGTAGAACTCACACCCTTACAGTGTCCTCATAGCCATACGATGTAGAATTCACACCCTTACGGCAGGTAGCCTAGCGGTTAAGAGTGTTGGGACAGTAACCGAAAGGTTCTATTATTTTAGTCTGGATCTATTGTTTTAGTCTGGTTCTATTGTTTTAGTCTGGGTCTATTATTTTAGTCTGTGTCTATTGATTTAGTCTGGGTCTGTCTTATTTTGGTCTGGGTCTATTGTTTTAGTCTGGGTCTAATGTTTTAGTCTGGGTCTATTGTTTTAGTCTGGGTCTAATGTTTTAGTTTGGGTCTGTCTATTATTTTGGTCTGGGTCTATTGATTTAGTCTGGGTCTGTCTTATTTTGGTCTGGGTCTATTGTTTTAGTCTGGGTCTAATGTTTTAATCTGGGTCTATTGTTTTAGTCTGGGTCTGTCTGTTGTTTTAGTCTGGGTCTATTGCTTTAGTCTGTGTCTATTATTTTAGTCTGTGTCTATTGTTTTAGTCTGTGTCTATTGTTTTAGTCTGAGTCTATTGTTTTAGTCTGGGTCAATTGTTTTAGTCTGGGTCTATTGTTTTATTCTGGGTTGGTCTATTATTTTGGCCTGCGTCTATTGTTTTAGTCTGGGTCTATTATTTTGGTCTGGGTCTATTGTTTTAGTCAGGGTCTAATGTTTTAATCTGGCTCTATTGTTTTAGTCTGGGTCTCTCTGTGGTTTTAGTCTGGGTCTATTGTTTTAGTCTGTGTCTATTATTTTAGTCTGTGTCTATTGTTTTAGTCTGGGTCAATTGTTTTATTCTGAGTCTATTGTTTTAGTCTGGGTCAATTGTTTTAGTCTGGGTCTATTGTTTTAGTCTGGGTCTGTCTGTGGTTTTAGTCTGGTTCTATTGTTTTAGTCTGGGTCTGTCTATGGTTTTTGTCTGGGTCTAATGTTTTAATCTGGGTCTATTGTTTTAGTCTGGGTCTGTCTGTTGTTTTAGTCTGGGTCTATTGTTTTAGTCTGTGTCTATTATTTTAGTCTGTGTCTATTGTTGTAGTCTGAGTCTATTGTTTTAGTCTGGGTCAATTGTTTTAGTCTGGGTCAATAGTTTTAGTCTGGGTCTATTGTTTTAGTCTGGGTCAATTGTTTTAGTCTGGGTCTATTGTTTTATTCTGGGTCTGTCTATTATTTTGGTCTGGGTCTATTGTTTTAGTCTGGGTCTATTGTTTTAGTCTGGGTCTATTGTTTTAGTCTGGGTCTGTCTGTGGTTTTAGTCTGGGACTATTGTTTTAGTCTGGGTCTGTCTATGGTTTTAGTCTGGGTCTATTGTTTTAGTCTGGGTCTATTATTTTAGTCTGGGTCTGTTTATGGTGTTAGTCTGGGTCTATTGTTTTAGTCTGGGTCTGTTTTTTAAATCTGGGCCTGTCTATGGTTTAAGTCTTGGTGTTCTCCCAATATGGAGAAAAAATATGGTGTGCGGGCGTTCAACAGTCAGACATGCTGAACACAGCCTCCCTTCTCTCCTCGACATTTACACGTAGAATATACACAAATACTTGTACTGGCTCTAACAGACACACACAGACAGACATACTCTCTCCGTCTGAATGGAAGGCATTTATACACAACACAGAACAGACTCAAATACTTTCTTTCCCAAACCCCCTCCCTCTCGCTCGCTCCCTTTCTCACATTCCCCTCCCTCCCTCCCCCTCGCCTCTTTCCTCTTGGCAGGAAAATGGGGTTGTGGGTGTGTGTGTGGGTGTGTGCATGTGCGGATGGTGTGCATGTGTAAATAATCTATGAATTAAAGAGACGGGACAGAGCATTAATGAGATGCTTTGAGAGAGAGTGACAAGAGGTGTGCATGTGTAAATAATCTATTATTTAAAAAGAGGAGTAGAATGATTAGGAAACCTTTTCCTGTGATTTGTTCATCCTTCCATCTTCCCATCCTCCTCTTCCTCCTGCCCTCCTCCTCCTCCTGCCACCTCCTCCTCCTCTTCGTCCTCCTCCTGCCCCCTCCTCCACCTGCCCCTCCTCCTCTTTCTCCTGCCCTCCTCCTCCTCCTGCATCCTCCTCTTCCTCATCCTGCCTCCTCCTCTTCCTCCTCCTGTCTCCTCCTCCACCTGCCTCTTCCTCCTCCTGTCTCCTACTCCACCTGCCCACTCCTGCCTCCTCCTCCTCCTGCCCCCTCTTCCACCTGCCTCCTCCTGCCTCCTCCTCTTCCTCATCCTGCCTCCTCCTCCTCTTCCTCCTCCTGCCTCCTCCTCTTCCTCCTCCTGCCTCTTCCTCCTCCTGTCTCCTCCTCCACCTGCCTCTTCCTCCTCCTGTCTCCTCCTCCACCTGCCTCCTCCTCCTGCCTCCTCCTACCTCCTCCTCCTCCTCCACCTGCCTCCTCCTCCTCTTCCTCCTTCTCCTCTTGCCCACTCCTGCTTCCTCATCCTCCTGCCCCCTCCTCCACCTGCCTCCTCCTGCCTCCTCCTCTTCCTCATCCTGCCTCCTCCTCCCCTTCCTCATCCTGCCTCCTCCTGCCTCCCCCCCTCTTCCTCCTCCTCCTCCTCTTCCTCATCCCTCCTCCTCCTCCTCCTCCTGTATAAAAATATGATGTACAATATCAAACTAACTTTTATATAGTATACAAATGACTCCCCTCTACATATTTGAAGGTTTCAAAGTGAGGTGTGCAATAACCCAGTTAGGCTACAGAGGAAACCATTTCAAAAATATTTATATTTTTGAACCAGAGTTTCTTTCTTTCAATTACAGCAATTGCTTTCCTTGTGGGTTGAGCTATGGGAACCATAGCATGGGAACCACTGTTTCTCTCTGAATGTTTTGCCTACAGGGCTTTCAGCGGATAATGTCAATATCAGGTGCCTGGCTCCTTCCTCAAGCCTCCGTCAAACCTCCTTGTCACATATCAAGACGTCACTCTACTCAGACATGGGGGATATAGGTAATTTCATCCCACGTTGAAGGCGTGTGTGGTCGTGTGTCAGCTCTTACCAGATATGACACCTGTCCCCTTCAATAGCCCAGGTGTCGCTCTCCTGTCGGTCACATGATCAGAGAGGCATAGGGATGGTCCAGGGAGATTTTCACCTCCATGTAAAGACACTAGACTGTAGATGACTGGTGTTTTTATATTGTGTATATATTATTATTATTATTATTATAATGTTTAGTTTTTTTAAGGGTGTAGATCTGCTTTAATATTGCAGATAGATTGTAGCTTCCATCAATGTAATTGTCTGCATCAATTCCAATCCTCCATATGTTTTTTTTGCAAATATCAAATCAAATCAAATCAAATGTATTTATATAGCCCTTCGTACATCAGCTGATATCTCAAAGTGCTGTACAGAAACCCAGCCTAAAACCCCAAACAGCAAGCAATGCAGGTGTAGAAGCACGGTGGCTAGGAAAAACTCCCTAGAAAGGCCAAAACCTAGGAAGAAACCTAGAGAGGAACCAGGCTATGTGGGGTGGCCAGTCCTCTTCTGGCTGTGCCGGGTGGAGATTATAACAGAACATGGCCAAGATGTTCAAATGTTCATAAATGACCAGCATGGTTGAATAATAATAAGGCAGAACAGTTGAAACTGGAGCAGCAGCACGGTCAGGTGGACTGGGGACAGCAAGGAGTCATGTCAGGTAGTCCTGGGGCATGGTCTTAGGGCTCAGGTCCTCCGAGAGAGAGAAAGAAGGAGAGAATTAGATACTGCATATACATATATACATATATACATACACATATAAATACATACATATACATACATACTGTACGTACATACATACATACATACATATACAGATTGTAAAAAAAAAAAAAATGTACTAAAAATATTAAAATATTGATCATTGACTGTGACTTTTCAGATCGCCCAGTAGTGCTACATGCAGGGTTAGCTCCAGGTAAATATTGTAATTCTTCAGCCATTCCTGGACCTGTGACCAAAAACAAGCTACATATGGACAGTACCAAAACAAATGATCTGATGAATATTGATGACTGGTGTTAGAAGACTTGCCCTGTGTACCTTCTGCCTTCACGCTGTGTACCTTCTACCTTCACGCTGTGTACCTTCTGCCTTCACACTGTGTACCTTCTGCCTTCACGCTGTGTACCTTCTGCCTTCACACTGTGTACTTTCTGCCTTCACACTGTGTACCTTCTACCTTCACGCTGTGTACCTTCTGCCTTCACACTGTGTACCTTCTGCCTTCACGCTGTGTACCTTCTACCTTCACGCTGTGTACCTTCTGCCTTCACACTGTGTACCTTCTGCCTTCACACTGTGTACCTTCTACCTTCACACTGTGTACCTTCTGCCTTCACACTGTGTACCTTCTGCCTTCACACTGTGTACCTTCTGCCTTCACGCTGTGTACCTTCTGCCTTCACACTGTGTACCTTCTGCCTTCACACTGTGTACCTTCTGCCTTGCCTTCACGCTGTGTACCTTCTGCCTTGCCTTCACGCTGTGTACCTTCTACCTTCACACTGTGTACCTTCTGCCTTCACACTGTGTACCTTCTGCCTTCACACTGTGTACCTTCTGCCTTCACACTGTGTACCTTCTGCCTTCACACTGTGTACCTTCTGCCTTGCCTTCATGCTGTGTACCTTCTGCCTTGCCTTCACGCTGTGTACCTTCTACCTTCACACTGTGTACCTTCTGCCTTCACACTGTGTACCTTCTGCCTTCACACTGTGTACCTTCTGCCTTCACACTGTGTACCTTCTGCCTTGCCTTCACACTGTGTACCTTCTGCCTTCACTCTGTGTACCTTCTGCCTTCACACTGTGTACCTTCTGCCTTCACACTGTGTACCTTCTGCCTTCACACTGTGTACCTTCTGCCTTCACACTGTGTACCTTCTGCCTTCACACTGTGTACCTTCTGCCTTGCCTTCACACTGTGTACCTTCTGCCTTCACTCTGTGTACCTTCTGCCTTCACACTGTGTACCTTCTGCTTTCACACTGTGTACCTTCTGCCTTCACACTGTACCTTCCGCCTTCACTGTGTACCTTCCGTCTTCACGCTGTGTACCTTCTACCTTCACACTGTGTACCTTCTACCTTCACACTGTGTAGAATCTGGAGAACTCTCTCTTACTGTCATTTACTGAACTGACCTAGAATCCCTATCAGTATTAATTTCGTCAACAAAAATAACGAATAAAATATGAATTAAACTCCTTATTTTTCAGTGGCAATTGACAAGACTTACACTGACTAAGTAGGAACAGATCAAACTATAACTAAACAAAAATGATTTTTCATTTCAGTTGACTAAAACGAAACTAGACAAAATTACCTCTGTGACTAAAATCTGACTACTAAGTGGACTGGGAAAGAGGTTTTGGAGAAATTGAGAGCTTTTCATTGATAATATAAGCACAATTAATTTCAGCAGCACAGATGAGCAGCGCAGTTCAGCAGTGGGAAGGACACGCCACACCAGGCACAGCCTACATCAGCTGGTGAGCTGCGGGGGAGCAAGCGATGAGTATGGGCAGACAGACAGGCAGACAGGCTCTGCTCTGGGGACACACATGAGGCAGGCCACTCTCTTGCTTCCCCGTAGCTAAGCAGTCACCACCATTCTTCTAGTTAGCAACCCTTTGCCAGGTTAAGAAACACAAGTTGCTTTAGGAAATTAAAAACAATAGCAGCATTGAGTTTATAGTAAAACAGTCTAGCTACGTGTTTTTCTCTCCCTTGAGCATAGAAAAGGAGGTTGTCTTTGAATTTATAGTCTCGCTCAACCCTCCTACTTTCCCCACTGTATTTCACAGCCAGGTTCTGTCGCCAACGTAGCCACGTCTCCCTCTTTTCATCAGAGAAAATGACTGATTCTAGCCCTTTTATGGTTCAAATCATATGACCCATAATACCAGCGCTACGTTTTGTTCTTTCTATCGTGCGTTGGCCGGCTGCATTTCACAGTCATAAAGCATATCACAGGCTGTTGTAAAACTAGGCTACTTGCGGACCGGACTGTTAACCATTTGTTTAGGCCACACCTTGTTCAGTCATGTTACCTAAGTAGCTAGCAATAGCAAAACAACTTGGGGAGCGTTTAGCAGGATACAGCGTTTTGGAACTCTCAGATAGGAATCTGCTATAGAACAAACATGCCACTCTGACGTGTTGAATAAGGAATAACGTCGGCTCTATTCATGTGATTTCTATCTGCAAAGTGCGAGAAGGTTTTTCAACTGAACTTGGCCCTGGAAGCCTACTGAATGTAACCATGGTAACATTACCAGTAGCCTACTGAAAGTAGCAATGGTAACACAACCAAAAAGTCTATATGCAAACACTTGGAAGCACAAATATAAATGAAAAAGGATAGCAAATAACGTATTGACTAAACCCATCTTGCCACTGTACTATATATGACTGGGTCAATAACTCCTCTATATCTGACTGAGATAATAACTCCTCTATATCTGACTGAGATGATAACTCCTCTATATCTGACTGAGATAATGACTCCTCTATATCTGACTGGGTGAATAACTCCTCTATATCTGACTGGGTAAATAACCCTTCTATATCTGACTGGGTAAATAACTCCTCTATATCTGACTGGGTTAATAACTCCTCTATATCTGACTGGGTTAATAACTCCTCTGACTGGGTTAATAACTCCTCTATATCTGACTGGGTTAATAACTCCTCTGACTGGGTAAATAACTAATATATATCTGACTGGGTAAATAACTCCTCTGACTGGGTAAATAACTCCTCTATATCTGACTGGGTTAATAACTCCTCTATATCTGACTGGGTAAATAACTCCTCTGACTGGGTAAATAACTCCTCTATATCTGACTGGGTTAATAACTCCTCTGACTGGGTAAATAACCCTTCTATATCTGACTGGGTAAATAACTCCTCTATATCTGACTGGGTTAATAACCCCTCTGACTGGGTAAATAACTCCTCTATATCTGACTGGGTTAATAACTCCTCTATATATGACTCATTTAATAACCCCTCTATATCTGACTGGGGTAATAACTCCTCTATATCTGACTGGGTTAATAACTCCTCTGAATGGGTAAATAACTCCTCTATATCTGACTGGGTTAATAACTCCTCTGAATGGGTAAATAACTCCTCTATATCTGACTGGGTAAATAACTCCTCTATATCTGACTGGGTTAATAACTCCTCTATATCTGACTGGGTTAATAACTCCTCTGACTGGGTTAATAGCTCCTCTATATCTGACTGGGTTAATAACTCCTCTATATCTGACTGGGTAAATAACTCCTCTATATCTGACTGGGTGAATAACTTTATTTTGGGTTCATTTGGACCTAGATACTCAGACTTGAGCACTTGAACCAGGCCTCAAGCACTGGGACTCAGGCTTCAGCCATAGCAACTCCTGACTCGACTCGTGACTCGACCATTTGTGACTTGGACTTGGGACTCATTTCGGACTCGAGGTTTAGTGTCGCTGCGGCTTCTGTGGAACGGTGACAACAATGGCGATGACGCGACGGAGTGACGAAGGTGCAACCCATACTACTTTACCAATAGTTTAAAGCACCATCTGGTGATTGTTCTTCTCTCTCTCTCTGCTTGTATGTGTCTGTTTGTTCTGTGTGTGATGTGTAATGTATATGTAAACTGAATCAGGAATATACATGGTCAGATTATTCTTATATGTATATATATATATATATATATATATATTTTTTTTTAAATGTTTGTCATATTTCTGCTGTTGGGAAGAGTATAGGATGTTATGCAGAACAATATGTTGGTAGGACAGGGCTATGTATGTCTGTACACATGGTAGTCAGTTATTTACGTTTACTATAGGTTAATGAGCCGATACAAATGCATTGTGACTCAAATGAAAGGCCATTTTCTCTCGTCTTTTTTGTGTGTGCTCAAATAGGTCAGCAAACAAGGAAACAGCCATAATCTAAGAGTCACACTCAAGGGGAAATGTACTTCAATACCCTGATGTACTTTTAATGCCTTAGACCATTCAGACTGCATACTCACCATAGTATCTTGCTCTTAGGCAGCGATGATATATAATTGAACGCCTGCTGCTGTGGTGTTTGTAAAGGTTAACTGAGTGGATTGGCACATTTGCAGATTTTTTTCCCCCCTCTCACATTGCTTGATTTCAGTTGAGCTTTTTCCAGATAATAAATGAGCCGTGAGCACTGCTCTAGTAAAAATGACTGGTGGCAAAGGCTATTATATTGTTATCTTATCTGTTCTACGGTATGTCTTCTGCCCTCTAATTTCCCATCAAGTGCTTCCGCCTCCAGCTAGTCTCAGGAATCCCAGACCGAGGGCAACAGCAAAAGGTCTGGGAATTAGGTTGGATTTTCTTGGACAATTTGGGGAGGGAGTTTTTCAGACAGACAACTCTCCTAACAAATCACTGTAACGTTCGTCGTAGGTGGAAGAAGAGGAGGACCAATGTGCAGCGTGGTAAGTGTCCATATTGATCATTTATTATCATGAACACAAAATAACTAAACCAGGCTACCTAAGTATGATTCTCAATCAGGGACAACATTTGACAGCTGCCTCTAATTGAGAACCACACCAGGCCAAACACAGAAATCCCAAAATATAGAAAAAATAACATAGACTGTCCACCCCAACTCACACCCTGACCATACTCAAACAAAGACAAAACAAAGGAACTAAGGTCAGAACGTGACAATCAGGAGTTTGGTTAGGCTCAAAAATGTTCTCCTTGGAAACATGCTTTGGCGACCGGTCGCCTATATTGCATGTTATTTTGGAATTCATTTGTGTTTCATATCAGTTTGCAAACAATGTAAAGAAAAAGAAATACATCCTTGAGTTAATAAAGCCGCATACAAACATGGTCTCTTTCTTGAGTAAGGCATCTCGAAAATGCAGCCCTTTCAGTCTAGGTCAATGCTTTTTATGGTGGAGGGTCTGCCAGCTGAAGCACAGAGCGTAGGTGTCGGTCATTTTCTCTAGTTGCGCCATAATTGGCTCAGTGCTCTGTCACTCATGGGAACACTACGTCACCCGCATAATCTTCAGGGAGAGTTTGGCAGTTCAAGATCCCTTGGCTGCTGCCATAGATTTATATTAGAAGTGGCCGTCCAAGAAAGCTCAAGGTCATTGGCCACAGATAAAATTATGTCAAATCACTTTATTTCTACCGTAGCATGGATTGGACTGATCATGTCAACATATTAGCTAGCAAGCTAGCTAGCAAGACAAGACGTCATCAATCATGAATCACATTGGCAATCTACTGGCAAATCCTTTAAAATCCTTGTCATATGAAGATAAATCATAGATACAACTTATCAGTGATCATCAGCCTTCAGCAAATTCAACAATGAGTGGTTTGGACGGAATCAATGGCTAACTGTGATGCAAAGCAATCACGGTTTTGCTGCCCCTGCCTGCTATTCGGTGGAGAGGGTGTGTGGTCCAAGTCTGGGTTTAAGGGTTTAAAACATCTGAAATATTAAAAGGATAAAAATTCACGGGCAAACACAATGGGCTAGAAAAGGTTGAATACGTTGGCCATGCTGTCTATTCAGCATGTCTTCTGCCAGGTTCAAAACAACTGGGAGTTCAGAACTGGGTAATCTCAGACTTCAGTGCCTTCAACAAAACTGGGAAAAACACAGAAAATGAGCTCCGATTGGGAAAATGCTTTTTCAGTCGGGAATTTAAAACTCTTTCTAGTGCTCTGACTTTCTGACCTGAAGATCACTTATTTAATGCTTCAACCTCGTTTTTTTCCCCCAGAGTTTCCCAGTTTTCTTGAAAGCACCATAAATTCAGAGAATGCCAGGCTTTTGACGACAAAGTTTGATGACAAAGTTTGCCCACAAGAAGGACCGCCGCGCCACATCCCTGTTCAAGTGAGCACAGCACAACAACAGTGAGTCCAAAAATAGGCCTATGTCTTGTCTGCTGCTGCATAAATGATGTAATATGCCAGGGAGATATGTTTACTGTAGCTAAGAAAGTAATACTAAGTGTATGTTGTGTAGTAAGCTGTTAGTTGCCCACGTGTCTCACCCTAAATATATGCTCACTCTCTCCCTCAGAACTTAGCCTACTGTTATGACTTGGTGGTGCACATGTAGCCCATACCCAGTTTCAGAGAGATGTCACCATAGAATATTGTAAAAACTATCACTGTCTGCTTATATGCCCCCTTTATTTATCCAATGGTCCTGACTTGGTGTACAGGGAGAATACTGTTAGAACGGCCCATGTTCTGAATTCAACTACATCCAGTCAGTGGTCGTAAGCTTGTAACGCCAATATCATGGTGCATGGAAACTACTCACTCATTGATATATCCTCTGCAAACTCCATCTAACTATCTACCGAGGATGTTTACGGCAGGGCATGAACAGATAGGGTTCTGGAGGGAAGTTTCCGGCCTGCGTCGAAACTCTTCCCTTTCCTCTCTGGCAAACTGAGGTTGGTCCTAGTACAGACCTGCTGGAACAATTGGTATAGTGTGGGCAACCCATCTGTCTAGAGAGACTAGCCTCCAGCCAGAAAGGTTCCACCCCATTGTATTTCCTCTGTCCATCTGGTATTCACGTCAGCTTAGACAAACCTGTCCATCTACCAAAACCTTATCTGTCTATCTTGTAATGTCATTATCATTCAAAACCCATTTTCTTCATCATCAATTACATGCATTCAGTTAATGTCAATGTACCATAGCAGCTACAATTATTAGTCTGAATGCGTGTTTAAGACATAGACACTACAATGTTAGAGCGACAGATTTATAGGACCGGCTCTAAAGGATGGAGATTGGTGATCACTGATCAATAATTGAGGATTGTACATCATCTCTCTCTGCAAATTGATTCAATTTATGAGGACAGTGCTGGCTAAATGACATTTGGCCAATGGCCCGCCAGCGTTCTCAGATGACTGTTCTGTTCTGGGTTGATGACATCAGTGTATGAGATGAGGTCACCATAGCAAGGATCTTATCTCCCAGGATGTATTAGACAACAACAAGCTTAATATCCTGCTCTGAAAACAGGACTCCTCTTTCGATCTCTTCCTGTTTCTCCTCCTCCTCCTATCTCTTCCTGTTTCTCCTCCTTCTCCCCCTCCACCTCCTCCCTCTCCTCCTCCCTCTCCTCCTCCCTGTCCTCCTCCTCTCCTCCTCCTCCTCCTCCTCTCCTCCACCACCTCCTCAGCTTCGTCATCCTCCTCCTCCTCCTCATCCCCCTCTCCTCTCCTCTCCTCTCCTCTCCTCTCCTCTCCTCTCCTCTCCTCTCCTCTCCTCTCCTCTCCTCTCCTCTCCTCCTCCTCCTCCTCCTTAATGCCAGATTAAAGCACCATGATGTCACATCTCAATATTTTCTTCCTTTATGTGTTGATCCACATGACTTGTCTTTTGCTGTACGGTTGATGTCATGTTGTCATGTTGATCCTGTTTTGGAGCTGATTTGAGGATATGACAAAACAGGATATGCAGTAGTTATAAAAATGCATTTATCAATGTCTAGATTACAGACACTTTAATGCAGACTTTTAAATCATGTTATGTGAACCTATCCATGACATAAAATAAAAACAAACAGCATATAAATACTGAAATAATGGAATTCTGTCCTTTTTATTGAAATATTGTAGAATCCTACTCACAAACAGCAGTTCGATTTAATTTGTCCCCCAAGATTTCAGAGCAAACAACAGAGCAGGAAGTCACCAGGAAATCAGCTCAAAGTGAAAATCAAAGTGAAATCTGTTCCCAAGTATTCCCATGCATAACTAGAGGCATATGTGATTGTTTCCTAATGTAAATCAAGGTTTGAAATAATTATGTTATTGTCAAATACTATATCTGTTTGGGATTTTGTGGTCAATTTGCAGTGTGCAACTTATTTATAACTATGTCCAGTCCCCAGACCATCCGCTCAAGAAAAAATTGTCCCACAGCTGAATCTAGTTTGGAACTCCCTCCCTACAGTATATGTACAGTGATTGTTCAAAACATTAGGAACACCTGCTTTTTCCATGACATAGACTGACCAGGTAGATTCCAGGTGAAAGCTCTGATTCCTTATTGATGTCACTTGTTAAATCAACTTTAATCAGTGTAAATGAAGGGGAGGAGATAGGTTAAAGAAGGACGTTGAAGCCTTGAGACAACTGAGACATGGACTGTGTATGTGTGCCATTCAGAGAGTGAATGGACAAGACAAAATATTTAAGTGCCTTTGAATTGGGTATGGTAGTAGGTGCCAGGAGAACCAATTTTAGTGTGTCAAGAACTACAGCGCTGCTGGGTTTTTCACGCTCAACCGTTTCCTGTGTGTATCAAGGACAACCAGTTGTTGAAAACGGGTCATTAAGGAAAGAGGACAAAGGTACACAATTGTGCAGAACAAC
>NC_048579.1:6592565-6760065 GCF_013265735.2 Oncorhynchus mykiss | reverse complement strand
ACTCTGGCTCTGACTCCGGCACTGACTCTGTCTCTGATTCTGACTCTGTCTCTGTCTCTGTCTCTGTCTCTGGCTCTGTCTCTGACTCTGACTCTGTCTCTGACTCTGTCTCTGTCTATGTCTCTGACTCTGTCTCTGACTCTGTCTCTGGCACTGACTCTGTCTCTGACTCTGGCTCTGACTCTGACTCTGACTCTGTCTCTGGCTCTGGCTCTGACTCTGACCTGACTCTGGCTCTGGCTCTGACTCTGGCTCTGACTCTGGCTCTGACTCTGGCACTGACTCTGTCTCTGATTCTGACTCTGTCTCTGTCTCTGTCTCTGTCTCTGTCTCTGGCTCTGTCTCTGACTCTGACTCTGTCTCTGACTCTGTCTATGTCTCTGACTCTGTCTCTGACTCTGTCTCTGGCACTGACTCTGTCTCTGACTCTGGCTCTGACTCTGACTCTGACTCTGACTCTGTCTCTGACTCTGACTCTGGCTCTGGCTCTGACTATTACTCTGACTCTGTCTCTGACTCTGACTCTGGCTCTGGCTCTGGCTCTGACTCTGGCTCTGACTCTGGCTCTGTCTTTGACTCTGACTCTGACTCTGGCTCTGACTCTGACTCTGGCTCTGATTCTGTCTCTGTCTCTGACTCTGGCTCTGACTCTGGCTCTGACTCTGACTCTGGCTCTGGCTCTGACTCTGGCTCTGACTCTCTCTGTCTCTGACTCTGGCTCTGGCTCTGACTCTGTCTCTGACTCTGACTCTGGCTCTGACTCTGTCTCTGACTCTGACTCTGGCTCTGGCTCTGGCTCTGACTCTGTCTCTGACTCTGTCTCTGACTCTGTCTCTGGCTCTGACTCTGGCTCTGACTCTCTCTGGCTCTGGCTCTGACTCTGACTCTCTCTGTCTCTGGCTCTGGCTCTGACTCTGTCTCTGACTCTGACTCTGGCTCTGACTCTGTCTCTGACTCTGACTCTGGCTCTGACTCTGGCTCTGGCTCTGACTCTGTCTCTGACTCTGTCTCTGACTCTGTCTCTGGCTCTGACTCTGGCTCTGACTCTCTCTGGCTCTGGCTCTGACTCTGGCTCTGGCTCTGACTCTCTCTGTCTCTGGATCTGGCTCTGGCTCTGGCTCTGGCTCTGGCTCTGACTCTGGCTCTGACTCTGGCTCTGGCTCTGGCTCTGACTCTGGCTCTGACTCTGGCTCTGGCTCTGGCTCTGACTCTGTCTCTGTCTCTGACTCTGTCTCTGTCTCTGACTCTGACTCTGACTCTGGCTCTCTCTGTCTCTGACTCTGGCTCTGGAGTCAGAGAGAAGACTCTGTCTCTGACTCTGGCTCTGGCTCTGGCTCTGGCTCTGGCTCTGGCTCTGACTCTGGCTCTGACTCTGACTCTGGCTCTGGCTGTGACTCTGACTCTGGCTCTGGCTCTGACTCTGACTCAGGCTCTGGCTCTGGCTCTGACTCTGGCTCTGGCTCTGACTCTGGCTCTGGCTCTGACTCTGACTCTGGCTCTGGCTCTGGCTCTGGCTCTGGCTCTGACTCTGACTCTGGCTCTGACTCTGGCTCTGAGTCTGGCTCTGGCTCTGACTCTGACTCTGACTCTGGCTCTGACTCTGGCTCTGTCTCTGACTCTGGCTCTGGCTCTGACTCTGACTCTGGCTCTGACTGACTCTGGCTCTGACTCTGGCTCTGACTCTGGCTCTGACTCTGACTCTGACTCTGTCTCTGACTCTGGCTCTGGCTCTGACTCTGACCTGACTCTGGCTCTGGCTCTGACTCTGGCTCTGACTCTGGCTCTGACTCTGGCACTGACTCTGTCTCTGATTCTGACTCTGTCTCTCTCTCTGTCTCTGTCTCTGTCTCTGGCTCTGTCTCTGACTCTGTCTCTGACTCTGTCTCTGTCTATGTCTCTGACTCTGTCTCTGACTCTGTCTCTGGCACTGACTCTGTCTCTGACTCTGGCTCTGACTCTGACTCTGACTCTGTCTCTGTCTCTGACTCTGACTCAGACTCTGGCTCTCTCTGTCTCTGACTCTGGCTCTGGAGTCAGAGAGAAGACTCTGTCTCTGACTCTGGCTCTGACTCTGGCTCTGGCTCTGGCTCTGGCTCTGACTCTGTCTCTGACTCTGTCTCTGTCTATGTCTCTGACTCTGTCTCTGACTCTGTCTCTGGCACTGACTCTGACTCTGGCTCTGGCTCTGACTATTACTCTGACTCTGTCTCTGACTCTGACTCTGGCTCTGGCTCTGGCTCTGACTCTGGCTCTGACTCTGGCTCTGTCTTTGACTCTGACTCTGACTCTGACTCTGACTCTGGCTCTGATTCTGTCTCTGTCTCTGACTCTGGCTCTGACTCTGGCTCTGACTCTGACTCTGGCTCTGGCTCTGACTCTGGCTCTGACTCTCTCTGTCTCTGACTCTGGCTCTGGCTCTGACTCTGTCTCTGACTCTGACTCTGGCTCTGACTCTGTCTCTGACTCTGACTCTGGCTCTGGCTCTGGCTCTGGCTCTGTCTCTGACTCTGTCTCTGACTCTGTCTCTGGCTCTGACTCTGGCTCTGACTCTCTCTGGCTCTGGCTCTGACTCTGACTCTCTCTGTCTCTGACTCTGGCTCTGGCTCTGACTCTGTCTCTGACTCTGACTCTGGCTCTGACTCTGTCTCTGACTCTGACTCTGGCTCTGACTCTGGCTCTGGCTCTGACTCTGTCTCTGACTCTGTCTCTGACTCTGTCTCTGGCTCTGACTCTGGCTCTGACTCTCTCTGGCTCTGGCTCTGACTCTGGCTCTGGCTCTGACTCTCTCTGTCTCTGGCTCTGGCTCTGGCTCTGGCTCTGGCTCTGACTCTGGCTCTGACTCTGGCTCTGGCTCTGGCTCTGACTCTGGCTCTGACTCTGTCTCTGACTCTGGCTCTGGCTCTGACTCTGACTCTGTCTCTGTCTCTGACTCTGACTCTGACTCTGGCTCTCTCTGTCTCTGACTCTGGCTCTGGAGTCAGAGAGAAGACTCTGTCTCTGACTCTGGCTCTGACTCTGGCTCTGGCTCTGGCTCTGGCTCTGGCTCTGACTCTGTCTCTGACTCTGTCTCTGTCTATGTCTCTGACTCTGTCTCTGACTCTGTCTCTGGCACTGACTCTGACTCTGGCTCTGGCTCTGACTATTACTCTGACTCTGTCTCTGACTCTGACTCTGGCTCTGGCTCTGACTCTGTCTCTGACTCTGTCTCTGACTCTGTCTCTGGCTCTGACTCTGGCTCTGACTCTCTCTGGCTCTGGCTCTGACTCTGACTCTCTCTGTCTCTGACTCTGGCTCTGGCTCTGACTCTGTCTCTGACTCTGACTCTGGCTCTGACTCTGTCTCTGACTCTGACTCTGGCTCTGACTCTGGCTCTGGCTCTGACTCTGTCTCTGACTCTGACTCTGGCTCTGACTCTGTCTCTGACTCTGACTCTGGCTCTGGCTCTGGCTCTGACTCTGTCTCTGACTCTGTCTCTGACTCTGTCTCTGGCTCTGACTCTGGCTCTGACTCTCTCTGGCTCTGGCTCTGACTCTGACTCTCTCTGTCTCTGACTCTGGCTCTGGCTCTGACTCTGTCTCTGACTCTGACTCTGGCTCTGACTCTGTCTCTGACTCTGACTCTGGCTCTGACTCTGGCTCTGGCTCTGTCTCTGACTCTGTCTCTGACTCTGTCTCTGGCTCTGACTCTGGCTCTGACTCTCTCTGGCTCTGGCTCTGACTCTGGCTCTGGCTCTGACTCTCTCTGTCTCTGGATCTGGCTCTGGCTCTGGCTCTGGCTCTGACTCTGGCTCTGACTCTGGCTCTGGCTCTGGCTCTGGCTCTGACTCTGGCTCTGACTCTGTCTCTGACTCTGGCTCTGACTCTGACTCTGACTCTGTCTCTGTCTCTGACTCTGACTCTGACTCTGGCTCTCTCTGTCTCTGACTCTGGCTCTGGAGTCAGAGAGAAGACTCTGTCTCTGACTCTGGCTCTGACTCTGGCTCTGGCTCTGGCTCTGGCTCTGACTCTGTCTCTGACTCTGTCTCTGTCTATGTCTCTGACTCTGTCTCTGACTCTGTCTCTGGCACTGACTCTGACTCTGGCTCTGGCTCTGACTATTACTCTGACTCTGTCTCTGACTCTGACTCTGGCTCTGGCTCTGGCTCTGACTCTGGCTCTGACTCTGGCTCTGTCTTTGACTCTGACTCTGACTCTGGCTCTGACTCTGACTCTGGCTCTGATTCTGTCTCTGTCTCTGACTCTGGCTCTGACTCTGGCTCTGACTCTGACTCTGGCTCTGGCTCTGACTCTGGCTCTGACTCTCTCTGTCTCTGACTCTGGCTCTGGCTCTGACTCTGTCTCTGACTCTGACTCTGGCTCTGACTCTGTCTCTGACTCTGACTCTGGCTCTGGCTCTGACTCTGTCTCTGACTCTGTCTCTGACTCTGTCTCTGGCTCTGACTCTGGCTCTGACTCTCTCTGGCTCTGGCTCTGACTCTGACTCTCTCTGTCTCTGACTCTGGCTCTGGCTCTGACTCTGTCTCTGACTCTGACTCTGGCTCTGACTCTGTCTCTGACTCTGACTCTGGCTCTGACTCTGGCTCTGGCTCTGACTCTGTCTCTGACTCTGTCTCTGACTCTGTCTCTGGCTCTGACTCTGGCTCTGACTCTCTCTGGCTCTGGCTCTGACTCTGGCTCTGGCTCTGACTCTCGCTCTGGCTCTGACTCTGTCTCTGACTCTGTCTCTGACTCTGTCTCTGGCTCTGACTCTGGCTCTGACTCTCTCTGGCTCTGGCTCTGACTCTGGCTCTGGCTCTGACTCTCTCTGTCTCTGGATCTGGCTCTGGCTCTGGCTCTGGCTCTGGCTCTGACTCTGGCTCTGACTCTGGCTCTGGCTCTGGCTCTGGCTCTGACTCTGGCTCTGACTCTGGCTCTGGCTCTGGCTCTGACTCTGTCTCTGTCTCTGACTCTGTCTCTGTCTCTGACTCTGACTCTGACTCTGGCTCTCTCTGTCTCTGACTCTGGCTCTGGAGTCAGAGAGAAGACTCTGTCTCTGACTCTGGCTCTGGCTCTGACTCTGGCTCTGGCTCTGGCTCTGGCTCTGGCTCTGACTCTGGCTCTGACTCTGACTCTGGCTCTGGCTGTGACTCTGACTCTGGCTCTGGCTCTGACTCTGACTCAGGCTCTGGCTCTGGCTCTGACTCTGGCTCTGGCTCTGACTCTGGCTCTGGCTCTGACTCTGGCTCTGGCTCTGGCTCTGGCTCTGGCTCTGACTCTGACTCTGGCTCTGACTCTGGCTCTGAGTCTGGCTCTGGCTCTGACTCTGACTCTGACTCTGGCTCTGACTCTGGCTCTGTCTCTGACTCTGGCTCTGGCTCTGACTCTGACTCTGGCTCTGACTGACTCTGGCTCTGACTCTGGCTCTGACTCTGGCTCTGACTCTGACTCTGACTCTGTCTCTGACTCTGGCTCTGGCTCTGACTCTGACCTGACTCTGGCTCTGGCTCTGACTCTGGCTCTGACTCTGGCTCTGGCACTGACTCTGTCTCTGATTCTGACTCTGTCTCTCTCTCTGTCTCTGTCTCTGTCTCTGGCTCTGTCTCTGACTCTGACTCTGTCTCTGACTCTGTCTCTGTCTATGTCTCTGACTCTGTCTCTGACTCTGTCTCTGGCACTGACTCTGTCTCTGACTCTGGCTCTGACTCTGACTCTGACTCTGTCTCTGTCTCTGACTCTGACTCAGACTCTGGCTCTCTCTGTCTCTGACTCTGGCTCTGGAGTCAGAGAGAAGACTCTGTCTCTGACTCTGGCTCTGACTCTGGCTCTGGCTCTGGCTCTGGCTCTGACTCTGTCTCTGACTCTGTCTCTGTCTATGTCTCTGACTCTGTCTCTGACTCTGTCTCTGGCACTGACTCTGACTCTGGCTCTGGCTCTGACTATTACTCTGACTCTGTCTCTGACTCTGACTCTGGCTCTGGCTCTGGCTCTGACTCTGGCTCTGACTCTGGCTTTGACTCTGACTCTGACTCTGACTCTGACTCTGGCTCTGATTCTGTCTCTGTCTCTGACTCTGGCTCTGACTCTGGCTCTGACTCTGACTCTGGCTCTGGCTCTGACTCTGGCTCTGACTCTCTCTGTCTCTGACTCTGGCTCTGGCTCTGGCTCTGACTCTGTCTCTGACTCTGACTCTGGCTCTGACTCTGTCTCTGACTCTGACTCTGGCTCTGGCTCTGACTCTGTCTCTGACTCTGTCTCTGACTCTGTCTCTGGCTCTGACTCTGGCTCTGACTCTCTCTGGCTCTGGCTCTGACTCTGACTCTCTCTGTCTCTGACTCTGGCTCTGGCTCTGACTCTGTCTCTGACTCTGACTCTGGCTCTGACTCTGTCTCTGACTCTGACTCTGGCTCTGACTCTGGCTCTGACTCTGTCTCTGACTCTGTCTCTGACTCTGTCTCTGGCTCTGACTCTGGCTCTGACTCTCTCTGGCTCTGGCTCTGACTCTGGCTCTGGCTCTGACTCTCTCTGGCTCTGGCTCTGGCTCTGGCTCTGGCTCTGGCTCTGACTCTGGCTCTGACTCTGGCTCTGGCTCTGGCTCTGGCTCTGACTCTGGCTCTGACTCTGTCTCTGACTCTGGCTCTGGCTCTGACTCTGACTCTGACTCTGTCTCTGTCTCTGACTCTGACTCTGACTCTGGCTCTCTCTGTCTCTGACTCTGGCTCTGGAGTCAGAGAGAAGACTCTGTCTCTGACTCTGGCTCTGACTCTGGCTCTGGCTCTGGCTCTGGCTCTGACTCTGTCTCTGACTCTGTCTCTGTCTATGTCTCTGACTCTGTCTCTGACTCTGTCTCTGGCACTGACTCTGTCTCTGACTCTGACTCTGGCTCTGACTCTGTCTCTGACTCTGACTCTGGCTCTGACTCTGGCTCTGGCTCTGACTCTGTCTCTGACTCTGTCTCTGACTCTGTCTCTGGCTCTGACTCTGGCTCTGACTCTCTCTGGCTCTGGCTCTGACTCTGGCTCTGGCTCTGACTCTCGCTCTGGCTCTGACTCTGTCTCTGACTCTGTCTCTGACTCTGTCTCTGGCTCTGACTCTGGCTCTGACTCTCTCTGGCTCTGGCTCTGACTCTGGCTCTGGCTCTGACTCTCTCTGTCTCTGGATCTGGCTCTGGCTCTGGCTCTGGCTCTGACTCTGGCTCTGACTCTGGCTCTGGCTCTGGCTCTGGCTCTGACTCTGGCTCTGACTCTGGCTCTGGCTCTGGCTCTGACTCTGTCTCTGTCTCTGACTCTGTCTCTGTCTCTGACTCTGACTCTGACTCTGGCTCTCTCTGTCTCTGACTCTGGCTCTGGAGTCAGAGAGAAGACTCTGTCTCTGACTCTGGCTCTGGCTCTGGCTCTGGCTCTGGCTCTGGCTCTGGCTCTGACTCTGGCTCTGACTCTGACTCTGGCTCTGGCTGTGACTCTGACTCTGGCTCTGGCTCTGACTCTGACTCAGGCTCTGGCTCTGGCTCTGACTCTGGCTCTGGCTCTGACTCTGGCTCTGGCTCTGACTCTGGCTCTGGCTCTGGCTCTGGCTCTGGCTCTGGCTCTGACTCTGACTCTGGCTCTGACTCTGGCTCTGAGTCTGGCTCTGGCTCTGACTCTGACTCTGACTCTGGCTCTGACTCTGGCTCTGTCTCTGACTCTGGCTCTGGCTCTGACTCTGACTCTGGCTCTGACTGACTCTGGCTCTGACTCTGGCTCTGACTCTGGCTCTGACTCTGACTCTGACTCTGTCTCTGACTCTGGCTCTGGCTCTGACTCTGACCTGACTCTGGCTCTGGCTCTGACTCTGGCTCTGACTCTGGCTCTGGCACTGACTCTGTCTCTGATTCTGACTCTGTCTCTCTCTCTGTCTCTGTCTCTGTCTCTGGCTCTGTCTCTGACTCTGACTCTGTCTCTGACTCTGTCTCTGTCTATGTCTCTGACTCTGTCTCTGACTCTGTCTCTGGCACTGACTCTGTCTCTGACTCTGGCTCTGACTCTGACTCTGACTCTGTCTCTGTCTCTGACTCTGACTCAGACTCTGGCTCTCTCTGTCTCTGACTCTGGCTCTGGAGTCAGAGAGAAGACTCTGTCTCTGACTCTGGCTCTGACTCTGGCTCTGGCTCTGGCTCTGGCTCTGACTCTGTCTCTGACTCTGTCTCTGTCTATGTCTCTGACTCTGTCTCTGACTCTGTCTCTGGCACTGACTCTGACTCTGGCTCTGGCTCTGACTATTACTCTGACTCTGTCTCTGACTCTGACTCTGGCTCTGGCTCTGGCTCTGACTCTGGCTCTGACTCTGGCTTTGACTCTGACTCTGACTCTGACTCTGACTCTGGCTCTGATTCTGTCTCTGTCTCTGACTCTGGCTCTGACTCTGGCTCTGACTCTGACTCTGGCTCTGGCTCTGACTCTGGCTCTGACTCTCTCTGTCTCTGACTCTGTCTCTGGCTCTGACTCTGTCTCTGACTCTGACTCTGGCTCTGACTCTGTCTCTGACTCTGACTCTGGCTCTGGCTCTGACTCTGTCTCTGACTCTGTCTCTGACTCTGTCTCTGGCTCTGACTCTGGCTCTGACTCTCTCTGGCTCTGGCTCTGACTCTGACTCTCTCTGTCTCTGACTCTGGCTCTGGCTCTGACTCTGTCTCTGACTCTGACTCTGGCTCTGACTCTGTCTCTGACTCTGACTCTGGCTCTGACTCTGGCTCTGACTCTGTCTCTGACTCTGTCTCTGACTCTGTCTCTGGCTCTGACTCTGGCTCTGACTCTCTCTGGCTCTGGCTCTGACTCTGGCTCTGGCTCTGACTCTCTCTGGCTCTGGCTCTGGCTCTGGCTCTGGCTCTGGCTCTGACTCTGGCTCTGACTCTGGCTCTGGCTCTGGCTCTGGCTCTGACTCTGGCTCTGACTCTGTCTCTGACTCTGGCTCTGGCTCTGACTCTGACTCTGACTCTGTCTCTGTCTCTGACTCTGACTCTGACTCTGGCTCTCTCTGTCTCTGACTCTGGCTCTGGAGTCAGAGAGAAGACTCTGTCTCTGACTCTGGCTCTGACTCTGGCTCTGGCTCTGGCTCTGGCTCTGACTCTGTCTCTGACTCTGTCTCTGTCTATGTCTCTGACTCTGTCTCTGACTCTGTCTCTGGCACTGACTCTGACTCTGGCTCTGGCTCTGACTATTACTCTGACTCTGTCTCTGACTCTGGCTCTGGCTCTGGCTCTGACTCTGGCTCTGACTCTGGCTCTGTCTTTGACTCTGACTCTGACTCTGGCTCTGACTCTGACTCTGGCTCTGATTCTGTCTCTGTCTCTGACTCTGTCTCTGACTCTGACTCTGGCTCTGACTCTGTCTCTGACTCTGACTCTGGCTCTGGCTCTGGCTCTGACTCTGTCTCTGACTCTGTCTCTGACTCTGTCTCTGGCTCTGACTCTGGCTCTGACTCTCTCTGGCTCTGGCTCTGACTCTGACTCTCTCTGTCTCTGACTCTGGCTCTGGCTCTGACTCTGTCTCTGACTCTGACTCTGGCTCTGACTCTGTCTCTGACTCTGACTCTGGCTCTGACTCTGGCTCTGGCTCTGACTCTGTCTCTGACTCTGACTCTGGCTCTGACTCTGTCTCTGACTCTGACTCTGGCTCTGGCTCTGGCTCTGACTCTGTCTCTGACTCTGTCTCTGACTCTGTCTCTGGCTCTGACTCTGGCTCTGACTCTCTCTGGCTCTGGCTCTGACTCTGACTCTCTCTGTCTCTGACTCTGGCTCTGGCTCTGACTCTGTCTCTGACTCTGACTCTGGCTCTGACTCTGTCTCTGACTCTGACTCTGGCTCTGACTCTGGCTCTGGCTCTGTCTCTGACTCTGTCTCTGACTCTGTCTCTGGCTCTGACTCTGGCTCTGACTCTCTCTGGCTCTGGCTCTGACTCTGGCTCTGGCTCTGACTCTCTCTGTCTCTGGATCTGGCTCTGGCTCTGGCTCTGGCTCTGGCTCTGGCTCTGACTCTGGCTCTGACTCTGGCTCTGGCTCTGGCTCTGGCTCTGACTCTGGCTCTGACTCTGTCTCTGACTCTGGCTCTGACTCTGACTCTGTCTCTGTCTCTGACTCTGACTCTGACTCTGGCTCTCTCTGTCTCTGACTCTGGCTCTGGAGTCAGAGAGAAGACTCTGTCTCTGACTCTGGCTCTGACTCTGGCTCTGGCTCTGGCTCTGGCTCTGGCTCTGACTCTGTCTCTGACTCTGTCTCTGTCTATGTCTCTGACTCTGTCTCTGACTCTGTCTCTGGCACTGACTCTGACTCTGGCTCTGGCTCTGACTATTACTCTGACTCTGTCTCTGACTCTGACTCTGGCTCTGGCTCTGGCTCTGACTCTGGCTCTGACTCTGGCTCTGTCTTTGACTCTGACTCTGACTCTGGCTCTGACTCTGACTCTGGCTCTGATTCTGTCTCTGTCTCTGACTCTGGCTCTGACTCTGGCTCTGACTCTGACTCTGGCTCTGGCTCTGACTCTGGCTCTGACGCTCTCTGTCTCTGACTCTGGCTCTGGCTCTGACTCTGTCTCTGACTCTGACTCTGGCTCTGACTCTGTCTCTGACTCTGACTCTGGCTCTGGCTCTGGCTCTGACTCTGTCTCTGACTCTGTCTCTGACTCTGTCTCTGGCTCTGACTCTGGCTCTGACTCTCTCTGGCTCTGGCTCTGACTCTGACTCTCTCTGTCTCTGACTCTGGCTCTGGCTCTGACTCTGTCTCTGACTCTGACTCTGGCTCTGACTCTGTCTCTGACTCTGACTCTGGCTCTGACTCTGGCTCTGGCTCTGACTCTGTCTCTGACTCTGTCTCTGACTCTGTCTCTGGCTCTGACTCTGGCTCTGACTCTCTCTGGCTCTGGCTCTGACTCTGGCTCTGGCTCTGACTCTCTCTGTCTCTGGATCTGGCTCTGGCTCTGGCTCTGGCTCTGGCTCTGACTCTGGCTCTGACTCTGGCTCTGGCTCTGGCTCTGGCTCTGACTCTGGCTCTGACTCTGGCTCTGGCTCTGGCTCTGGCTCTGACTCTGTCTCTGTCTCTGACTCTGTCTCTGTCTCTGACTCTGACTCTGACTCTGGCTCTCTCTGTCTCTGACTCTGGCTCTGGAGTCAGAGAGAAGACTCTGTCTCTGACTCTGGCTCTGACTCTGGCTCTGGCTCTGGCTCTGGCTCTGACTCTGGCTCTGACTCTGACTCTGGCTCTGGCTCTGACTCTGACTCTGGCTCTGGCTCTGACTCTGACTCAGGCTCTGGCTCTGGCTCTGACTCTGGCTCTGGCTCTGACTCTGGCTCTGGCTCTGACTCTGACTCTGGCTCTGGCTCTGGCTCTGGCTCTGACTCTGACTCTGGCTCTGACTCTGGCTCTGAGTCTGGCTCTGGCTCTGACTCTGACTCTGACTCTGGCTCTGACTCTGGCTCTGTCTCTGACTCTGGCTCTGGCTCTGACTCTGACTCTGGCTCTGACTGACTCTGGCTCTGACTCTGGCTCTGACTCTGGCTCTGACTCTGGCTCTGACTCTGACTCTGACTCTGTCTCTGACTCTGGCTCTGGCTCTGACTCTGACCTGACTCTGGCTCTGGCTCTGACTCTGGCTCTGACTCTGGCTCTGACTCTGGCACTGACTCTGTCTCTGATTCTGACTCTGTCTCTCTCTCTGTCTCTGTCTCTGTCTCTGGCTCTGTCTCTGACTCTGACTCTGTCTCTGACTCTGTCTCTGTCTATGTCTCTGACTCTGTCTCTGACTCTGTCTCTGGCACTGACTCTGTCTCTGACTCTGGCTCTGACTCTGACTCTGGCTCTGGCTCTGACTATTACTCTGACTCTGTCTCTGACTCTGACTCTGGCTCTGGCTCTGACTCTGGCTCTGACTCTGGCTCTGTCTTTGACTCTGACTCTGGCACTGACTCTGACTCTGGCTCTGATTCTGTCTCTGTCTCTGACTCTGGCTCTGACTCTGGCTCTGGCTCTGACTCTGGCTCTGACTCTCTCTGTCTCTGTCTCTGGCTCTGGCTCTGACTCTGTCTCTGACTCTGGCTCTGACTCTGTCTCTGACTCTGACTCTGGCTCTGGCTCTGGCTCTGACTCTGTCTCTGACTCTGTATCTGGCTCTGACTCTGGCTCTGACTCTCTCTGGCTCTGGCTCTGACTCTGACTCTCTCTGTCTCTGACTCTGGCTCTGGCACTGACTCTGTCTCTGACTCTGACTCTGGCTCTGACTCTGTCTCTGACTCTGACTCTGGCTCTGACTCTGGCTCTGGCTCTGACTCTGTCTCTGACTCTGTCTCTGACTCTGTCTCTGGCTCTGACTCTGGCTCTGACTCTCTCTGGCTCTGGCTCTGACTCTGGCTCTGGCTCTGACTCTCTCTGTCTCTGGATCTGGCTCTGGCTCTGGCTCTGGCTCTGACTCTGGCTCTGACTCTGGCTCTGGCTCTGGCTCTGGCTCTGACTCTGGCTCTGACTCTGGCTCTGGCTCTGGCTCTGACTCTGTCTCTGTCTCTGACTCTGTCTCTGTCTCTGACTCTGACTCTGACTCTGGCTCTCTCTGTCTCTGACTCTGGCTCTGGAGTCAGAGAGAAGACTCTGTCTCTGACTCTGGCTCTGACTCTGACTCTGGCTCTGGCTCTGGCTCTGGCTCTGGCTCTGACTCTGACTCTGGCTCTGACTCTGACTCTGGCTCTGGCTCTGACTCTGGCTCTGGCTCTGACTCTGACTCAGGCTCTGGCTCTGGCTCTGACTCTGGCTCTGGCTCTGACTCTGGCTCTGGCTCTGGCTCTGACTCTGACTCTGGCTCTGGCTCTGGCTCTGGCTCTGGCTCTGGCTCTGACTCTGACTCTGACTCTGGCTCTGACTCTGGCTCTGAGTCTGGCTCTGGCTCTGACTCTGACTCTGACTCTGGCTCTGGCTCTGACTCTGGCTCTGGCTCTGACTGACTCTGGCTCTGACTCTGGCTCTGACTCTGGCTCTGACTCTGGCTCTGACTCTGACTCTGACTCTGACTCTGACTCTGGAGAATTTCATTGGAGAAAAGCGTGTTTCTTTTTCTCTTGTAGGATCAATCCTGTAATGAATGTGTTAATGTGTTTCTTTTGTCCTGTAGGATCAATCCTGTAATGAATGTGTTAATGTGTTTATTTTTGTCCAGTAGGGTCAGTCCTGTAAATATAACATCTGACCAGCAGAATGTTATGGTGGCTTAGTGTGGTGTGTGTGTGTGTGTGTGTGTGTGTGTGTGTGTGTGTGTGTGTGTGTGTGTGTGTGTGTGTGTGTGTGCGCGCACGTGCATATCTATTTTCTCCGTGTACAGTGCCTTCTGAAAGTATTCAGACCCCTTGACTTTTTCCACATTTTGTTACGTTACAGCCTTATTCTAAAATGTATTAAATTATTTTTAAAAATCAGCAATCTAAACTCAATACCCCATAATGACATCACAATACCACATAATGACAAAGCGAAACAGATTTTTTGAATTGTATTATAAATTAAAAAACAAAAACACCTTATTTACATAATTGTTCAGACCCTTCGATATGAGACTCAAAATTGAGCTCAAGTGCATTCTGTTTCTACTCCTTGATTGGAGTCCACCTGTGGTAAATTCAATGGATTGGACATGATTTGGAAAGGCACAAACCTGTCTATATAAGGTCTCACAGTTGATAGTGCATGTCAGTGCAAAAACCAAGCCATGAGGCCAAAGGAATTGTCTGTAGTGGTAGCCTTTCCATTAGCCTTTCAATTAGCCTTTCCATTAGTCTTTCCATTAGTCTATTAGTCTTTCCATTAGCCTTTCCATTAGCCTTTCCATTAGCCTTTCCATTAGACTTTCCATTAGTCTTTCCATTAGCCTTTCCATTAGCCTTTCCATTAGTCTTTCCATTAGCCTTTCCATTAGTCTATTAGTCTTTCCATTAGCCTTTCCATTAGTCTTTCCATTAGCCTTTCCATTAGTCTATTAGTCTTTCCATTAGCCTTTCCATTAGCCTTTCCATTAGCCTTTCCATTAGCCTTTCCATTAGACTTTCCATTAGTCTTTCCATTAGCCTTTCCATTAGCCTTTCCATTAGTCTTTCCATTAGCCTTTCCATTAGTCTTTCCATTAGCCTTTCCATTATTCTTTCCATTAGCCTTTCCATTAGCCTTTCAATTAGCCTTTCCATTAGCAAATCAAATTTCAAATGTAATCAATTTTTTATTTTATTTAGCCCTTCGTACATCAGCTGATATCTCAAAGTGCTGTACAGAAACCCAGCCTAAAACCCCAAACAGCAAGCAATGCAGGTGTAGAAGCACGGTGGCTAGGAAAAACTCCCTAGAAAGGCCAAAACCTAGGAAGAAACCTAGAGAGGAACCAGGCTATGTGGGGTGGCCAGTCCTCTTCTGGCTGTGCCGGGTGGAGATTATAACAGAACATGGCCAAGATGTTAGCCTTTCCATTAGTCTATTAGTCTTTCCATTAGTCTATTAGTCTTTCCAAAAGTCTATCCATTAGTCTATTAGTATTTCCAAAAGTCTATTAGTCTTTCCACTAGTCTATTAGTATTTCCATTAGTCTTTCTATTAGTCTTTCCATATTTCCATTAGTCTATTAGTCTTTCCATTAGTCTATTTGCCTTTCCATTAGTATATTAGTCTTTCCATTAGTCTATTAGTATTTCCAATAGTCTATTAGTCTTTCCATTAGTCTATTAGTCTTTCCATTCGCCTTTCCATTAGCCTTTCCATTAGCCTTTCCATTAGTCTTTCCATTAGTCTATTAGTCTTTCCATTAGCCTTTCCATTAGCCTTTCCATTAGCGTTTCCATTAGACTTTCCATTAGTCTTTCCATTAGCCTTTCCATTAGCCTTTCCATTAGTCTTTCCATTAGCTTTTCCATTAGTCTATTAGTCTTTCCATTAGCCTTTCCATTAGCCTTTCCATTAGTCTTTCCATTAGCCTTTCCATTAGTCTATTAGTCTTTCCATTAGCCTTTCCATTAATCTTTCCATTAGCCTTTCCATTAGTCTTTCCATTAGGCTTTCAATTAGCCTTTCCATTAGCAAATCAAATTTCAAATGTATGTGGAGATTATAACAGAACATGGCCAAGATGTTAGCCTTTCCATTAGTCTATTAGTATTTCCATTAGTCTATTAGTCTTTCCATTAGTCTATTAGTCTTTCCATTAGTCTTCCCATTAGTCTATTAGTCTTTCCATTAGTCTATTAGTCTTTCCATTAGTCTATTAGTCTTTCCATTAGTCTTCCCATTAGTCTATTTGTCTTTCCATTGGTCTATTAGTCTTTCCATGAGTCTATTATTCTTTCCATTAGTCTATTAGTCTTTCCATTAGTCTATTAGTCTTTCCATTAGTCTGTTAGTCTTTCAATTAGTATTTCCATTAGTCTATTAGTCTTTCCATTAGTCCATCAGTATTTCCATTAGTCCATTAGTATTTCCATTAGTCCATTAGTCTTTCAAGTAGTCTATTAGTCTTTCCATTAGTCCATTAGTCTTTCCATGATTATATTAGTCTTTCCATTAGTCTATTAGTCTTTCATTTAGTCTTTCCATGAGTCTATTAGTCTATCCATGAGTCTATTAGTCTTTCCATTAGTCTATTAGTCTTTCCATGAGTCTATTAGTCTTTCCATTAGTCTATTAGTCTTTCCATTAGTCTATTAGTCTTTCCATTAGTCTATTAGTCTTTCCATTAGTCTTCCCATTAGTCTATTAGTCTTTCCATTAGTCTATTAGTCTTTCCATTAGTCTTCCCATTAGTCTATTAGTTTTTCGATTTGTCTATTAGTCTTTCCATGAGTCTATTAGTCTTTCCATTAGTCTATTAGTCTTTCCGTTAGTCCATTTGTCTGTCCATTAGTCTATTTGTCTTTCCATTAGTCTATTAGTCTTTCCATTAGTCTATTAGTCTTTCCATTTGTATTTTCATTAGTCTATTAGTATTTCCATTAGTCCATTAGTATTTCCATTAGTCTATTAGTCTTTCCATTAGTCTTTCCATTAGTCTAGTAGTCTTTCCATCAGACCATTAGTCTTTCCATGAGTCTATTAGTCTTTCCATTAGTCTATTAGTCTTTCCATTAGTTTTTGCATGAGTCTATTAGTCTTTCCATTAGTCTATTCGTCTTTCCATTAGTCTTTCCATTAGTCTAGTAGTCTTTCCATTAGTCCATTAGCCTTTCCATTAATCTATTAGTCTTTCCATTAGTCTTTCCATTAGTCTAGTAGTCTTTCCATTAGTCCATTAGCCTTTCCATTAGTCTAGTAGTCTTTCCATTAGTCTATTAGCCTTTCCATTAGTCTATTAGTCTTTCCATTAGTCTTTCCATTAGTCTATCCATAGAATGTAGAGATGGAAAACCAATTCTCCATGACGGACACTGAGCCTTTCTCCAACAGATGTGCTGATATCCCTTCGGCAGAACCAAGGCTGACCTTGTATACAGGGCAGGCATGCCGTGTGCATGTTGTGATGGAAACTTGTCAGTATTTCTCCACTGTGTACAGCGACTGGCATTCAGTATATTCAGGCTCAAACAAGACTAAATATTACAGCAATTAGAAGGGCGAGAAGCCCAAAAAATCCCTGAAAGGATTTTCAGTGGGTAAATTGAATGGGTGGAATTTCTGGCATGTTACACGTGATTAATCCCAGAGAAACAGGCCTAAAAGGATCACAATCGCGTTGCAACTTAGTCGTCTTCTAGATGTGCGAAACCACTACCTCTATTTCGTTCCTTCTTCTCCCCAGTGTCTAAATCATTGACTGTTTTGCATTCTTCATTCATAATAATAATAAAAAAACATATGAACACATATTCTGGCCACGTGAAAACAATGCTTGTATTCTCACGTTGAACGCATCCAATATATCATATCATTCATTATTATTTGAAGGATCTGGTATCTGATTGACTTTCAAATAAACTTTTCCTCGATCAAGAAGACATTTCGACGATGTAATATATAAAAAGTGTCATGTTCAACACAGTCAAAAAAGTCAAGCAAGAAAAACACTTGAGAGCTACAAACAAATATATAATAATTGTAAAACGTCTACACTGTGATTGTTTTACAGTTGTTGTAGAGGATGCTGGTAATTCATGTAATGGGATCTGAGCAGGAGAGAAGGTGTGATTGTTGCACACATTAGAGGATGCTGGTAATTCATGTAATGGGATCTGAGCAGGAGAGAAGGTGAACCCGAGGAAACCTTTTCCAGCGGGGGTTCACAAATGAGCCAGGATCACAATTAACTGCATGGTGTGTGTTTGTGTGGGTGACCAAGTCCAGCATTTGCATAACTTTGATCTCACGCAAGAGGTGCCTAAAATAACCCCAATTAACGCCTTAAAATGCCTTAAAATGTTCACGGCAGAAACAAATGAACTTTGACCCATAGTTGTGTGGAAACGTATTTTCAGCTAATTAAAGATGGGTCTGAGAAATTAGTTTTGCATCACCAGTTGTGTTTCTAGTCTCTTGTTTGGATTGTGTTGATGATGTAAGACAGCAGAAACAACATTTCCATCAGACTTTTGTGGAAACGCTCAGAAACGGTTCCCGACAATAATATAATTAAAAAAAAAAAAAATTGTTTCCACACACAAGTACCTCGTCATAGAGACAGACGCCTGTTCAAAGTGGAACAAAACGGAATTGATTATTTCTCTGTTGTGTGATTCCTAACCTAACAAGTGACAAACGTTCAAGGATTTCCATTTGGATAGGTTTTTAAACAAGTGCATCATGTTTCTCTCTGATATTCTATTCAGTTGAATGTTTTATCCCTCCTTTTGGTCCATGCATCTTGTTTCCTCTTCCTTGGAGGAGGATGGATTAGTGAGAGACTGAATTGGAAATTCCACGGCTATTAGACAAAGATGTTGTCTCCTGCGTAAAGGGACACGTAGTGGAGACTGTGGAGGGAAGCTACGACGAACGTCAGCAAAACAACTGAATCAGGACAAAGCGCAAGTAATCTCTCGTGCGCACGCACACACACACACACACGCACACACACACACGCACACGCACACACACACACACACACACACGCACACACACACACACACACACGCACACGCACACGCACACACGCACACGCACACACGCACACGCACACGCACGCACGCACACACGCACGCGCGCGCACGCACGCACGCACACACACACACACACACACACACACACACACACACACACACACACACACGTGACACGTGACACGTGACAGAGCCATGTGTGTGTACAGTATGCGTATGTTCATGTGTGTGTGCGTGTGTGTGAGAGAGCCCACAGCTAAGTGAGTGGAGCTGCAGGGAGTTTGAGTAGCGAGCCTAGGGGATAACACCACAGGCGTTCTTCTCTTTCTCCCTCCTCAGCCTCTTTCTTCTTTTTCCCTCTCTCCCTATTTCCTCCCCCTCTCCTCATTTCCTCCCTCTCTCTCCATTTCCTCCCTCTCTCCCCATTTCCTCCCTCTCCCCCCATTTCCTCCCCCTCTCCCCATTTCCTCCCCCTCTCCCCGTTTCCTCCCCCTCTCCCCATTTCCTCCCCCTCTCCCCATTTCCTCCCCCTCTCCCCATTCCCTCCCCCTCTCCCCATTTCCTCCACCTCTCTCCATTTCCTCCCCCTCTCTCCATTTCCTCCCCGTCTCCCCATTTCCTCGCCCTCTCTCAATTTCCTCCCCCTCTCCCCATTTCCTCCCCCTCTCCCCATTTCCTCCCCCTCTCCCCATTCCCTCCCCCTCTCCCCATTTCCTCCACCTCTCTCCATTTCCTCCCCCTCTCTCCATTTCCTCCCCGTCTCCCCATTTCCTCGCCCTCTCTCAATTTCCTCCCCCTCTCCCCATTTCCTCCCCCTCTCTCCATTTCCTCCCTCTCTCCCCATTTCCTCCCCCTCTCCCCATTTCCTCCCCCTCTCCCCATTTCCCCCCCCTCTCCTCATTTCCTCCCCCTCTCTCCATTTCCTCCCCCTCTCTCCATTTCCTCCCTCTCTCCCCATTTCCTCCCCCACTCCCCATTTCCTCCCCCTCTCCCCATTTCCTCCCCCTCGCCTATTTTCCTCCCCCTCTCCCCATTTCCTCCCCCTCTCTCCATTTCCTCCACCTCTCCCCATTTCCTCCCCCTCTCCCCATTTCCTCCCCCTCTCCCCATTTCCTACCCCTCTCCCCATTTCCTCCTCCTCTCTCCATTTCCTCCCTCTCTCTCCATTTCCTCCCCCTCTCCCCATTTCCTCCCCCTCTCCCCCCATTTCCTCCCCCTCTCTCCATTTCCTCCCTCCCTCTCCATTTCCTTCCCCTCTCCCCATTTCCTCCCCCTCTCCCCATTTCCTCCCCCTCTCCCCATTTCCTCCCTCTCTCCCCATTTCCTCCCCCACTCCCCATTTCCTCCCTCTCTCCCCATTTCCTCCCCCTCTCTCCATTTCCTCCCCCTCTCCCCATTTCCTCCCCCTCTCCCCATTTCCTCCCCCTCTCTCCATTTCCTCCCCCTCTCTGCATTTCCTCCCCCTCTCCCCCCATTTCCTCCCCCTCTCTCCATTTCCTCCCCCTCTCTCCATTTCCTCCCTCTCCCCCATTTCCTCCCCCTCTCTCCATTTCCTCCCCGTCTCCCGATTTCCTCCCCCTCTCCCCATTTCCTCCCTCTCCCCCCATTTCCTCCCCCTCTCCCCATTTCCTCCCCCTCACTCCATTTTCTCCCCCTCTCCCCATTTCCTCCCCCTCTCCCCATTTCCTCCCCCTCTCTCCATTTCCTCCCCCTCTCTCCATTTCCTCCCCCTCTCCCCATTTCCTCCCCCTCTCCCCATTTCCTCCCCCTCTCTCCATTTCCTCCCCCTCTCCCCATTTCCTCCCCCTCTCCCCATTTCCTCCCCTCTCCCCATTTCCTCCCCCTCTCCCCATTTCCTCCCCCTCTCCCCATTTCCTCCCTCTCTCCCCCTACCCACTTCCAGCCGTGGGTTCGGTGAAGTGCGGTGGGCTGGGGAATCAGTCGTGTGTCCTGGTTCCTCAGTACATCAATCCACAGTCCCATCTGCTAGGCCCAGACCCATTGGGATCCACAACAAAATAACGACTCTGCTTCACTCTGCTTTACTGTGCTTCACTCTGCTTCACTGTGCTTCACTCTTCTTCACTGTGCTTCACTCTGCTTCACTATGATTCACTGTGCTTCACTGCCCTTCACTCTGCTTCTCCACAGCTCGACACCACACAGGACTCTGAAGGGGATTGATGGGCTCGGCGGGAGGTTTCTAGAACACACTGACCCCTTTTACATGCGCACAGTATTCCGGATAGTAGCCCAGATGCCGCTTAAGGTCTTGTTCAGGATAAGCTGTTTACGTGCACCTTTGATATCCTGTTCAGGAGTATCCCTGTATTTCTTTTCAGAAATGTGTTTCATAGTTTTCTCAGATTTGAATTTCCGTGTTGCACAGGAACAATTTTTCCACTGTTTTGGAGTCGGTCCCTAAATGAAACAGACAACTTTAGCAGTGTTAAATAGATTACTAATGCATTCATTCTATCAATGTAAGACATTATTCTGGTGAGAACTACTTTATTTAGTCTTCTCGGGGGCAACAAGTTACCAGTATTCATGGAAGGCAAGGGAAGCCAGGCTTCCCAAAACAACCAAGAAAATAAAATAAAAACATAAAATAATGAATCCTTCTTCACTCTGTGTTTCATAATTTTCGATCTATTCGCAAGAGTCTGAATGTATTTCACAGAAAGCATCCGAGTGAGAGAAACAGCGCCCTCTGTCTGTCTCTCTATGTGTAGCACATCTATCTGATGCTGTCTGGTCCAGACGAGGATGACGTTGTTGCCGCCCGTAGCATTGAAGGCAAGGAAAGCCAGCGAGTGTCTGTCCTGCCTTTACAAAAAAAGTATACACAATTAGCCAATCAGCGTTGAGCTAAACTGAGTGAGCTCAACCGTGAATGGTCCTGGGGTACCAAAAAAAAGTATCAAGGTAAGTCAGTTTGGATTTGGCTTCACACCAATCAAATCACATTGAGAGCAATACATCATTGACAGATTTTTTTTTGCATCGCGTTGTGTTGTTGTCCTCCAGCTAGCTAAAATTGTCCCTTTCCTAAATTAGCCATGGATGGAGATAGGGATTTGGACTTGTGGTTTTACTTAATTCTCCATACTGGAAAATGATTAAAACGGCGATTCTGATCCAACCATTAATTCATACATTGTTTTGCTGTCCTGAGAGGATGGATGTTAAATATGTAGCTAGATGTAGAAGGCTAATGTTAACCAGCTAACATTGCCTATGAATGGAAGGAGGATGTGGTATCGTGTCTTCAGTCAATTCATTTCTCCAGCTTCTCTACTGAGTCTGTTCTGGCTCTCTGCCCGGCATCGATTTGCTTGGTGTCGGGCTGCTAGCCTGCCTGGTTTCGCCCTGGCATCATCATCATCATCATCATCATCATCATCCAAATCATTCAAACCTTCCGGAATGGAATGGACTTGTGTTCTTGCTACATCAAATGGGGAGAATGTTTGGGGTTACGGGTTATAAGAGATGCAACTCAGAGATGCATTTAGTCTCATAATACCATTGTTTTCAAAAGATTTGTGTGGAAAATCCTTTAAAGTTGGCAAATACCCCAGTGTACACCAAAGCCATCAATTATTTATAAAACCGTGGCTGGCTTCCGTCTTTCCTTTCTGGAACAGCAAGATACAGCTGCCTGCCTTTTAAAGCAGATGTTACCAAACTGGTCCCCTGATAGATATTGCTGATAAATGCTAATGTTAGTGATTAGCTTCATAAGCCAATTAACCACTGTGTTTTGCCCTGGTAGGCTCTGTGGTGCTCTGTGGTACTCTGGGAGGCAGGGCCATTAACCACTGTTTGAGTTTTAGTCATGCTATTTGAAGAACAGCAAAAAAAATGGCAATATCATATACCTAATCCTAACCTTAAATTTCAACCAAAAAGCACACTTTATTTTCATAAACGTTTAAGGTTAGCAGTGTGGTTACAGGTTAGGGTTAGGTTTAAGGGAATTTGTTGAGGTAGATGGGTTTTAACTATAATTGAACCATCACTATCTACTGTCTAAGTTAGACTACTCTCTGTAAAGCAAAGTTATTATGAGTATTTAGTTACCTATTTTTTTTGCCACAGCTGAAGTAGGCGCTGTTTAACATGAGCTTCACACCTCATCCTTCTAGCTGGCTAAGCAATACTAGCCTTTCAATGTTACTACAATAGAAGTCTCTGCTGGCAGCTAGCCACCTGACCAACACTCCAGTTGACCGGGGCAGCTCTAGCAGGACTGAAATTTGACAAACTGACTTGTTTGAAAGCTGGCATCCTATGACGGTGCCACGTTGAAAGTCACTCAGCTCTTCGGTAAGACCATTCTACTGCTAATGTTTGTCTATGGAGATTGCATGTGTGCTTGATTTTATAAACCTGTCAGCAACGGGTGTGGCTGAAATGGCCCAGTACACTACTTTGAAGGGTGCCCACATACTTTTGTATATATAGTGTACATTTATATGGTACACAATATGACAGGTTTGGGGGAGAGGGAGAGATTATATTTCTCAGTTTAGGAAGCTTCCAAGTTAGATCTCAGAGAAATTCATAAATAAGACTCCAGCTGTCAGTTTCTAAAACATCAGTATCCTGCCTTCCATGTGACTTGTAAGCTTTGGAGGAACCAGAATGTGCACTGTGTTGAGGATCAATACCTTATTGAGTATACTGTGCATCTACTTAAGAGTGGCAGAGCACATTTACTAGCATTACCATAGTGTATGTAACGTATGGATGTTTCCATACTTTACATACTCCAGCACAGTCCAGCAAACCAATCCCCTGAGATTATATATCAACATCATTCCATGTTCCAAAATGAATGGCCGTAACTACATACTGTATGAGGTCCGGACTTCAGTAATCTTTCTATATATACAGTCAAAAGTTTGGATACACCTACTAATTCAAGGGTTTTTCTTTATTTGTAATATTTTCTACATTGCAGAATAATAGTGAATAATTCCAAACTATAAAATAACACATATGGAATCCTGTAGCAACCAAAAAAAGTGTTAAGCAAATCAAAATATATTTTATACTTGAGATTCTTCAAAGTTGGCACCCTTTGCCTTGATGACAGCTTTGCACACTCTTGGCATTCTCTCAACCAGCTTCATGAGGTAGTCACCTCATTTTTTCCCTCAATCCTGACTGGTCCCCCAGTCCCTGCCTCTGAAAAACATTCCCACAGCATGATGCTGCCACCACCATGCTTCACCGTAGGGATGGTGCCAGGTTTCCTCCAGACGTGACACTTGGCATTCAAGCCAAAGAGTTCAATCTTTGGTTCATCAGACCAGAGTGGTCTGAAAGTCCTATAGGTGCCTTTTGGCAACTCCAAGTGGGCTGTCATGTGCCTTTTACTGAGGAGGGGCGTCCGTCTGGCTTCTCTACCGTAAAAGCCTGATTGGTGGAGTGATGCAGAGATGGTTGTCCTTCTGGAAGATTCTCCCATCTCCACAGAAGAACTCTGGTGCTCTGTCAGAGTGACCATCGGGTTCACCTCCCTGACCAGGGGCTTCTCTTCTCTCAAACTATTTGGATGCTACAGACGTTTCGTGAGAAGATTTTGGGAGGTCTCAGTGTCTGACAAACACCGCTCGAGCTCTGCCACCTTTCACCTTAGATGCGGAAGTGCGACATAGGAGAATGTGATGGATTGAGACGCATCCAAAGCAAAAAATGATCTTAAACTGAAGTATTTAGATTTTTTTTGTTATGTTGCTTGAGATTGAAGCACTGAGCACATCATGCTCAACAGTTTCTAGAATGGTACACCACCCAAAGCACATCTGGCCAATCCGGAAAGCATTGTTGTGCACAACTGGTCTCTAATAGATCATTTGTCAGTCAGTCAAGTGGCGAGCTACCGGTAGAGACTTTAATTGCAGTAACGCTGGTGGGCTCTGGCTAGTATTACTTAGCCAGCTAGAAGGATGAAGCAAGAACCTAACGTTAAACCTCAGCAGGAGCAACAAAACAAACAGGCTACTAAGTTCTCATAATAATTTTGCTTTACAGAAAAGCAGGCTAACTGAGACAGACAGTGATGTGGCACTCAGTGGTGAGGCTGAGACAGGCTGCAATATGTGCAGGAGGAAGCAGAGACAGATAGAGAGGAAGAAAGAAGCGAGAGAGGTTAGTACAGTGGTTCTCAAAGCAATTAGAGGTCGACTGATTATGATTTTTCAACGCCAATGCTGATTATTACAAAAAAAAAAAAAAAATGGATACCAATTAACTGGACTGTTTTTATATATGTACTTGTAACAATTACAACAATACTGAATGAACACTTTCATTTTAACTTAATATAATACATCAATAAAATCAATTTAGTCTCAAATAAATAATGAAACATGTTCAATTTGGTTTAAATTGTGCAAAAACACAGTGTTGGAGAAGAAAGTAAAAGTGCAATATGTGCCATGTAAAAAAAGCTAACGTTTCAGTTTCTTGCTCAGAACATGAGAACATATGAAAGCTGGTGCTTCCTTTTAACATGAGTCTTCAATGGTAAGAAGTTTTAGGTTGTAGTTATTATAGGACTATTTCTCTCTATACCATTTGTATTTCATATACCTTTGACTATTGGATGTTCTAATAGGCACTATAGTATTGCCAGCCTAATCTCGGGAGTTGATAGGCTCGAAGTCATAAACAGCGCTGTGCTTCAAGCATTTCTAAGAGCTGATGGCAAACGCAGTAAAGTGCTGTATGAATGAATGTTTTTCGAGCCTGCTGCTGCCTACCACTCAGTCAGACTATCAAATATCAAATCATACACTTAATTATAATATGTTAAACACACGGAAATATGAGCCTTTGGTTATTAATATGGTAAAATCCGGAAACTATCATTTCGAAAAAACAAAACTTATTGTTCCAGTGAAATATGGAACCGTTCCGTGTTTTATCTAACGGGTGGCATCCCTAAGTCTAAGTATTGCTGTTACATTGCACAACCTTCAATGTTATGTCATAATTATGTAAAATTCTGGCAAAATTAATTACCGTCTTTGTTAGGAAGAAATGGTCTTCACACAGTTTGCAACGAGCCGGGCGGCCCAAACAGCTGCATATACCCAGACTCTGTTGCACAGAACGCAAAAGAAGTGACACAATTTCCCTAGTTAATAATGCCTGCTTACATGCATTTCTTTTGACTACATATGCAGGATTATAAAAATATACTTGTGTATTGAATTTAAGAAAGGCTGATGATGTTTATGGTTAGGTACATTTGTGCAACGATTGTGCTTTTTTCAAGAATGCGCTTTTGTTAAATGATCACCCGCTTGGCAAAGTTGAAGTAGGCTGTGATTCGATGATAAATGAACAATTAATTGATTATATGCAATGCAGAACAAGCTAGTTAACTTAGTAATATCAACCAGTTAACTGGTGATTATGTGAAGATTGGTTGTTTTTTAAAAGATAAGGTTAATGCTAGCTAGCGACTTACAGCCACAAGGTCCTTTTGATGCTGCACTCGCATAACAGGTGGTCAGCCTGCCACGCAGTCTCCTTGTGGACTGCAATGTAATCAGCCATAATCAGTGTCCAAAAATGCCTGAAATCGACCATAATTAATCGGCCGACCTCTAATTAAAATTGTATAGCTAATAGGCTAATGTGTTTGTAGATGGACTGTGGTGAACTAACCTACAGCAGCCGAGGTGAAAATGTCTGGGGTCGTTTTTGGCTTGTTGTTGCTGTTCTCCAAATAGCATCCTGGAACATTCTGGAATTATTTATATAGAAATGCAGTAAATAAGCTATTAACATATTCATATCATCTACTCTATATTGTGTCTCCTACTTCAACACCAGCTGTAAAAGAGACCTTGGTCAGGGCCCAGCTGTAAAAGAGACCTTGGTCAGGGCCCAGCTGTAAAAGAGACCTTAGTCAGGGCCCAGCTGTAAAAGAGACCTTGTTCAGGGCCCAGCTGTAAAAGAGACCTTGGTCTCAGTCCGTGTTCCTTACTGATTTAAAGGTATAATATATTGTTTAAGTCAAAAAAGGAAGGCAAGGTTATCTCAGGATAGCCCAATCCTGTTTGTTGTTGTTGTTGTTGTTGTTGTTCTATTCACCTACAGGTGAATAGAACAGCTAGTTCAAGATGTGTATCAAACATGTCCCTCTTTGTCAGACAGGAAAATAAGAGGTTCGTCATGTGACCTAACCCCACAAGGGGAGAGGGAGAAAAGCCAGGGTTTAGGGAAAGGAACGTCTGGGAAGTCTGCCATCCTGTGAAGAATCGACTTTGTCAAGGGGATTAACACGGTGGCCCTGTTAACAACAAACAAACACAGAGAGCGAGAGCGAGAGCGAGAGAGAGAGAGAGAGAGAGAGAGAGAGAGAGAGAGAGAGAGAGAGAGAGAGAGAGAGAGAGAGAGAGAGAGAGAGTGTGCTTGACAAGACCGCTACGCTAATAGAGCATTACGTGGCAGATGTCTGTGGCAACATACACACACATAGACACGTAGCTGTGATAGACTTTACATGGTCTTAAAGAGACATTTGGGGGAAAGATACGTTTTGATCAAAGCTTTGCCTCCCGGAAAAACAGATGACGCCAGTGTCAAGGTAATTCTCCCAGGTACTGTGTTCTTCAAAGGGGCCTCGCTCTGCAAAAGTGGATGGGGTCCTTTGTGAGGTAACAGGTTGAAAATAAAAGACAATTACACTGATGGAGAGACTTGCACAGCCGCGGCCCCGCCCCTCGGCTTCGCCCCCACACATCCAGCCTCCATATACACACATCCCACCCCTCATTACACTCCCAGACCCTCCCACCCCTCACTAGGCCTGGGGAAGCAGGGTAGCCTAGTGGTTAGAGCGTTGGACTAGTCAGCTCAAATCCCCGTGCTGACAAGGTACAAATCTGTCGTTCTGCCCTTGAACAGGCAGTTAACCCACTGTTCCTAGGCCGTCATTGTAAATAAGAACTTGTTCTTAACTGACTTGCCTAGTTAAATAAAGGTTAAAAAAACACATCCAGCCTCCATATACACACATCCCACCCCTCATTACACTCCCAGACCCTCCCACCCCTCATTACAATCCCAGACCTTCCCACATTACAATCCCAGACCCTCCCACATTACACTCCCAGACCCTCCCACCCCTCATTACACTCCCAGACCCTCCCACCCCTCATTAAATCAAATCAAATCAAATTTATTTATATAGCCCTTCGTACATCAGCTGATATCTCAAAGTGCTGTACAGAAACCCAGCCTAAAACCCAGCAAGCAGCAAGCAATGCAGGTGTAGAAGCACGGTGGCTAGGAAAAACTCCCTAGAAAGGCCAAAACCTAGGAAGAAACCTAGAGAGGAACCAGGCTATGTGGGGTGGCCAGTCCTCTTCTGGCTGTGCCGGGTGGAGATTATAACAAAACATGGTCAAGATGTTCAAATGTTCATAAATGACCAGCATGGTCGAATAATAATAAGGCAGAATAGTTGAAACTGGAGCAGCAGCATTACAATCCCAGACCCTCCCACATTACACTCCCAGACCCTCCCACCCCTCATTACACTCCCAGACCCTCCCACCCCTCATTACAATCCCAGACCCTCCCACATTACACTCCCAGACCCTCCCACCCCTCATTACACTCCCAGCCCCACAACTCATACCATCTCAACCACCCACCTCCTCCCACACTTCACCTCCACACTCATGCTAACCTCTCATCAATTAAAGTGGAAGTTAGCATTTGTTGGAGGTATGAAATTTATTGCTTCTTTCTCAGTCATCATTATTCACAATTCATGAATTCCATCATTTTTATTTCATTTTATTTAACCTTTATTTAACTAGGCAAGTCAGTTTAAGAACACATTCTTATTTTCAATGACGGCCTATGAACAGTGGGTTGACTGCCTTGTTCAGGGGCAGAACAACAGTGTTCCGGCTCTCGTTGTGAGAAGGAGACCAAGGCGCAGCTTGGTAGGCGTGCATTGTGATTTTATTGATGACACCGAAAAACAACCAAATCAAAATCAAAAGCACACAGTTCTGTCAGGTACAGAAACACTAAACAGAAAACAAGATCCCACAAAACCCAAATGGAAAATGACAACTTATATGTGATCCCCAATCAGAGACAACGATAGACAGCTGCCTCTGATTGGGAACCACACACGGTCAAAAACAAAGAAATAGAGAACATAGACTTCCCCACCCGAGTCACACCCTGACCTAACCAAACATAGAGAATAATAAGATTCTCTAAGGTCAGGCCGTGACAGACTGATTTTTACCTTGTCAGATCTTTCGGTTACTGGCCCAACGCTAACCACTAGGCTACTTGCCGCCCCGATAATCATGGCAGCATCCACATTAATGTAGAAGTGTTCAGCAACATCTTCTGTTGTTATTTACAATGAAATGACTCCAAAATGACACAATGCCATATTTACAATGAATTTCTCTTGGGCACAACATAATCTGAAATGCAACTAAAACAAACTGCAAATGCATTACTTGATGTAATCATTGCGTGCTAGGAATATTGGACTAAATACTAAACTTGTGAATGAATGTAAAACACTATAGGTGTAATGCCCAAATACTTATGACACCTTCAAATGAGGGTACAAAGTGTTTTAATTTCTAAATGGGAAAATAGATATGTATGAAAATACCCTCAAATAAAAGGTAACATTCTCTACTGTCGCCTCATATAAAACATTTGATCTCAAATCCAAAATGCTGGAGTACAGAGCCAAATGAAAGGTTTTAGCTTTTATTTTATTAAGTTTTCTTGTATGGCACCATAGGTCCCAGAGTGGTGAGACTGGTGGCACCACAGGTCCTAGAGTGGTCAGACTGGTGGCAGGTCCCAGAGTGGTCAGACTGGTGGCAGGTCCCAGAGTGGTCAGACTGGTGGCAGGTCCCAGAGTGGTCAGACTGGTGGCAGGTCCCAGAGTGGTCAGACTGGTGGCAGGTCCCAGAGTGGTCAGACTGGTGGCAGGTCCCAGAGTTGTCAGACTGGTGGCAGGTCCCAGAGTGGTCAGACTGGTGGCAGGTCCCAGAGTGGTCAGACTGGTGGCAGGTCCCAGAGTGGTCAGACTGGTGGCAGGTCCCAGAGTGGTCAGACTGGTGGCAGGTCCCAGAGTGGTCAGACTGGTGGCAGGTCCCAGAGTTGTCAGACTGGTGGCAGGTCCCAGAGTGGTCAGACTGGTGGCAGGTCCCAGAGTTGTCAGACTGGTGGCAGGTCCCAGAGTGGTCAGACTGGTGGCAGGTCCCAGAGTGGTCAGACTGGTGGCAGGTCCCAGAGTGGTCAGACTGGTGGCAGGTCCCAGAGTGGTCAGACTGGTGGCAGGTCCCAGAGTTGTCAGACTGGTGGCAGGTCCCAGAGTGGTCAGACTGGTGGCAGGTCCCAGAGTGGTCAGACTGGTGGCAGGTCCCAGAGTGGTCAGACTGGTGGCAGGTCCCAGAGTTGTCAGACTGGTGGCAGGTCCCAGAGTGGTCAGACTGGTGGCAGGTCCCAGAGTGGTCAGACTGGTGGCAGGTCCCAGAGTTGTCAGACTGGTGGCAGGTCCCAGAGTGGTCAGACTGGTGGCAGGTCCCAGAGTGGTCAGACTGGTGGCAGGTCCCAGAGTGGTCAGACTGGTGGCAGGTCCCAGAGTTGTCAGACTGGTGGCACCACAGGTTTCATTTTATACTTTAACTATTTGCACCTCATTACAACACTGTATATAGACATAATATTAAATGTCTTTATTCTTTTGAAACTTTTGTGAGTGTAATGTTTACTGTACATTTTTTATTGTTTATTTCACTTTTGTATAATATCTACCTCACTTGCTTTGGCAATGTTAACATGTTTCCCATGCCAATAAAGCCCCTTAAATTGAAATTTAATTGAGAAGGAGAGAGAGAGAGAGCGAGACAGACAGACACAACAAACAAAAACAGGTCACAACTCCTGCAGCTCTGTCAGATGCTGCGTATGTCCATAGTCAATGGTAGGCCTCGAGGGGACTCCTATGGTAGGTGCAACTATAGCTCATCTCTTGGCAGTAGTACTAGACAGACAGACAGACAGACAGACAGACAGACAGACAGACAGACAGACAGACAGACAGACAGACAGACAGACAGACAGACAGACAGACAGACAGACAGACAGACAGACAGACAGACAGACAGACAGACAGACAGACAGACAGACAGACAGACAGACAGACAGACAGACAGACAGACAGACAGACAGACAGACAGACAGACAGACAGACAGACAGACAGACAGACAGACAGACAGACAGACAGACAGACAGACAGACAGACAGACAGACAGACAGAGTAGGTAGGATGGCTATAGGAGAGTTAGTGGGAGGGAAGATAGAGAGGATGGCTATAGGAGAGTTAGTGGGAGGGAAGATAGAGAGGATGGCTATAGGAGAGTTAGTGGGAGGGAAGATAGAGAGGATGGCTATAGGAGAGTTGGTGGAGGGAAGATAGAGAGGATGGCTAAAGGAGAGTTGGTGGAGGGGGAGATAGAGAGGATGGCTATAGGAGAGTTAGTGGGAGGGAAGATAGAGAGGATGGCTATAGGAGAGTTGGTGGAGGGAAGATAGAGAGGGTGGCTATAGGAGAGTTGGTGGAGGGGGGGGGGGGTGACTACAAGGAGAAGGGTTCCGCCTATTATAATTTATGAATAATTTATTATTGCATGGTTGGCCAAAGTCCAATTTCATAATTCTGTAATTGCAATCAGAGACAGAGAGGAATGCAGTATGGTGCTGGAGCTGGAGTCGGGGAGCTTGAAGATATGCATGCAGGGCTAGGTGGGGAATTGGCAGAGGACACTAAGGGATAATACACATATCTATCAACCACGCATGATAAACACGTCCACACTGCCCCAGCTTAGGTATATTACCAGTGAACAGGGGAGACAGAACCGAGTAAGCATTTCAGGGTTCGTAATTGTCCTGAAGACACACCACACAGTATTGAACTGTGTGTGTCGATCCACATGAATTAAAGTGTTATACAGTGCAATGGGAAATTAGGTGAATAAGTACACACTCAAAAAGCATTTCCAATGAAAATAACTGTATTTCTAGGACGGCTTTCTGCACACAAAAAACGTTTGATGGGGAGAGGAGAGGCAGCGATGGAAGCAGACACATGACCCACTATGTCTTACTGCCCTGGGAAACCATATGTTATCACCCTGGGGGACCATCTGTTATCACATTGGGAGACCATATGATATTACCTTGGGAGACCATCTGTTATCACCCTGGGAGACCATCTGATATCACCCTGGGAGACCATCTGTTATCACCCTGGGAGACCATCTGATATTACCCTGGGAGATCATCTGATATTACCCTGGGAGACCATGTGTAATCACCCTGGAGACCATCTGATATTACCCTGGGAGACCATCTGTTATCACCCTGGGAGAACATCTGATATTACCCTGGGAGATCATCTGATATTACCCTAGGAGACCATGTGTAATCACCCTGGAGACCATCTGATATTACCCTGGGAGACCATCTGTTATCACCCTGGGAGACCATCTGTTATTACCCTGGGAGACCATCTCTTATCACCCTGGGAAACCATCTGATATTACCCTGGGAGACCATCTGTAATCACCCTGGAGACCATCTGATATTACCCTGGGAGACCATCTGTTATCACCCTGGGAGACCATCTGTTATCACCCTGGGAGACCATCTGTTATCACCCTGGGAGACCATCTGATATCACCCTGGGAGACCATCTGTTATCACCCTGGGAGACCATCTGATGCAGTCATTGTAAAATAAGAATTTGTTCTTAACTGACTTGCCTAGTTAAATGAAGGTAAAAAAAATAAATATATATATATATATATATACACTAAAATAACACATCCTAGATCTGAATGAATGAAATATTCTTATGAAATACTTTTTTTTTACATAGTTGAATGTGCTGACAACAAAATCACGCAAAAATTATATTTGGAAATCAAATTTATCAACCCATGGAGGTCTGGATTTGGAGTCACACTCAAAATGAAAGTGGAAAACCACACTACAGGCTGATCCAACTTTGATGTAATGTCCTTAAAACAAGTCAAAATGAGGCTCAGTAGTGTGTGTGGCCTCCACGTGCCTGTATGACCTCCTTACAACGCCTGGGCATGCTCCTGATGAGGTGGCGGATGGTCTCCTGAGGGATCTCCTCCCAGACCTGGCGTTGGTGGATGGAGCGAGACATGATGTCCCAGATGTGCTCAATTGGATTCAGATCTGGGGAACGGGCGGGCCAGTCCATAGCATCAATGCCTTCCTCTTGCAAGAACTGCTGACACACTCCAGCCACATGAGGTCTAGCATTGTCTTGCATTAGGATGAACCCAGGGCCAACCGCATCAGCATATGGTCTCACAAGGGGTCTGAGGATCTCATCTCGGTACCTAATGGCAGTCAGGCTACCTCTGGCGAGCACATGGAGGGCTGTGCAGCCCCCCAAAGAAATGCCACCCCACACCACGACTGACCCACCGCCAAACCGGTCATGCAGGAGGATGTTGCAGGCAGCAGAACGTTCTCCACGGCGTCTCCGGCGTTTGTCATGTCTGTCACATGCTCAATTTGAACCTGCTTTCATCTGTGAAGAGCACAGTTCGCCAGTGGTGAATTTGCCAATCTTGGTGTTCTCTGGCAAATGCCAAATGTCCTGCACGGTGTTGGGGTGTATGCACAACCCCCACCTGTGGACGTCGGGCCCTCATACCACCCTCATGTAGTCTGTTTCTGACCGTTTGAGCAGACACATGCACATTTGTGGCCTGCTGGAGGTCATTTTGCAGGTCTCTGGCAGTGCTCCTCCTGCTCCTCCTTGCACAAAGGCGGCGGTAGCGGTCCTGTTGCTGGGTTGTTGCCCTCCTACGGCCTCTTCCACGTCTCCTGATGTACTCGCCTGTCTCCTGGTAGCGCCTCCATGCTGTGGACACTACGGTGACAGACACAGCAAACCTTCTTGCCACAGCTCGCATTGATGTGCTATCCTGGATGAGCTGCACTACCTGAGCCTCTTGTGTGGGTTGTAGACTCTGTCTCATGCTACCCCTAGAGTGAAAGCACTGCCAGCATTCAAAAGTGACCAAAACATCAGCCAGGAAACATAGGAACTGAGAAGTGGTCTGTGGTCACCACCTGCAGAACCACTCCTTTATTGGGGGTGTCTTGCTAATTGCCTATAATTTCCACCTGTTGTCTATTCCATTTGCACAACAGCATGTGAAATGTATTGTCAATCAGTGTTGCTTCCTAAGTGGACAGTTTTGATTTCACAGAAGTGTGATTGACTTGGAGTTACATTGTGTTGTTTAAGTGTTCCCATTATTTTTTTTGAGCAGAGTACATATACACATGTTCCAGGGAGCTTTAGAGAACAGTTCTGCATCGCCCTGCTCTGTCTGCCCCTCTGTCTGCCCCTCTGTCTGCCCCTCTGTCTGCCTCTCTATGAAAGTCACTGCTGCCACAGAGAAAACTCACAATGCACATCAACCGGCTCCTCGCTCCACGGAGGCAAAAGCAAAGAACAAAATATGTTTTTTTTTTAAACACAGCGTTGTGCTGAAGTTTACAAACGAAAACTCTGCAACAAGAGACAGCGATAGGCCCTTGTGTCTCCTGCTTACTGTTCAGTCTGCTGTTTCACCCCAGCGTGGTTAGAAACCATACGACACTGACAGCCTGTTGACATAATTATATGGCATACTATAGAATATAGTGGGGCGGCATGGTAGCCTAGTGGTTAGAGTGGCGGACTAGCAACCGGAGGGTTGCAACTTCAAACCCCTGAGCTGACAAGGTACAAATCTGTCGTTCTGCCCCTGAACAGGCAGTTAACCCACTGTTCCGTCATTGAAAATAAGGATTTATTCTTAACTGACTTGCCTCGTTAAATAAAGGTAAAATAAGAGGCTGATATTTTTAAGCCAGAGGGGGAAAAAGGGACATTCTAGTGTTTCGAGCGTTGGGCCAGTAACCGAAAGGTTGCTGGGTCGAATCCCAGAACTGACTAGGTAAATATCTGTCGTTCTGCCCCTGGAAATCCCCCCCCCCCGCAACGCTCTGATTCAGAGGGGTTCGGTTAAATGCAGAAGACACATTTCAGTTGAAGGCATTCAGTTGTACAACTGACAAGGTATCCCCCCTTTCCCCTCATTTAGAGCTTGGGAGCTGAGGTCTCCCTTGATCATCTGTCACTGTGGCCCAGAAGGCCTCTACTGTCAGACACTGTAATTTCTCAGCACCATCCCCCTCTGCAAGGAGGGAGATGTTGAGACACAACTCGGTAGGTAGCCTGGCGGTTAGGAGCGTTGAGCCAGTAACAGGATCAAATCCCCGAGCTGACAATCTATTGTTCTTCACTAGAGCAAAGCAGTTAACCATACTTGCTCCATGGTTGATCCCTTGGCTCCGAGGGTCTCAGGGGGATATGCAACAAAACGCACTTCCATTTCACCAACTGTGCAGGTCGTACATACAGGGAAACAGGACAAAATAAGCACCCTCTAACTATAGATAGTGTATCGAACGGCGCAGTAGCAACAAATTCAACAGCTGTGAGCTAATGCTTTTGTTCACTAAACGGCAACTACCTGATGAATGGAGGTTTGGAAAGTTTCTAACGCTCCCCACCGGGGATGCTAGCCATTACTCCAGTCACTACAGCTACAAAAAGTAGATTTTTTTTCTCTTTTTTCTTCTTCTTTCCTTTATGCGTTTGAACTGTAAAAATTATGTTGCTATGGCAACCGAGCCATGAAGGCCAGAAATAAACATTTCGGTCTAGTAGCCACAAAATGAACGGTCTAGTAGCCACAAAATGAAATTGAAATAAAACTCAGATGTATCTAAACTTTTTCATCCGAGGTACAAAAGAAGTGGATCTGCATTGTAAATTATCCTGACTTCCGTCAAAAAATGTCAAAAATCTACTACCTGTTCCTCAACCTGTTCCTAAACCTCAGTGGAGGCTCCACAGAGGAGGAAGGGGAAGACCATCCTCCTCAGTGAAATTCATAAAATAATTGTTTGAAACACACTGTTTTGCAATGAAGATCTACAGTAGCCTCAGCATCACCCTGTTGGGTAGAACCATGGTGTGCCCAGAGGACAGCTAGCTTCTGTACTCCTCTGGGTACATTGACTTCAATACAAAACCCAGGAGAATCATGGGTCTCACCCCATTCCATAGACTTACACAGTTATTATGACAACTTCCGGAGGATGTCCTCCAACCTATCAGAGCTCTTGCAGCATGAACTGACATGTTGTACACCCAACAAGTAGTTTAGCAGTTAGTTTATTCAGCTAACTAACATAGCATCCCTCTCATTATGAACCGGGTGTTTGAGTAGACTAAACTGGCTAGCTGCATTTGCTAGCTAAGTAAGTGAAAGTGAAAGTAAATATATATTTATCTCTCTCTCTCTTGCTTCTCCTTAATTGTTTGAAGAAAGGTATTTGTTCAAAACTGTTCAACTTTTGTCTTTCACGCTCTTTGAGTCAACTACTAGCCACATTTTTTTTGCACTGCAGTGCTAGCTAGCTTTAGCTTACGCTTTCAGAACTAGAATCATTCTCTGAAACGTTGATTGGGTCGACAACCTATTAGTTCATGCTGCAAGAGCTCTAATATGGGATTAACATACCTGAATTCTTCCAATAGAATGATTACACCCTAGATCAGCTAGATGCAGGCAAGAGTGTGCAAGGCGGTATTGAATGTGTCACTGTCTGTCACCTTGATTACTCTAATTTCTCTCGACCTGTAAACTTTCATTCACCGGCTAGGATGTAGCAGCCTCATGATGGGTATAGGAGAAATCTGAGTATCATGTAGTAGCCTAAACCTATCGATGTTACATTGAGCTGAGTGAATGGACAATGAATGACAGTTATCCAATATGCTGTAATAGAAATAAGGCCATGCTCATTAAAGAATACTAATCGTCTTCCCCTCATCTTAAACCGTACGGACCGCAACTATTCAAACTTCATGTGATGGATGTTAACTCTGCAGGAAATACAATAGGTACCTTGACAATACGTACCATGACTACAACTTTTAATGACAGCCTCTATTCATATTCCAACATAACAAACTCAAGGTCCCATTATCAGACAAAATTTAGCAGCTAATTATTTAAAGGGATTTAAATTCTGTATTTTCTCTCAGTTTACCTCAGTTTTTTTTACATGAGTTTTGTTATTCCTGATGTTTCCCGTATACTTGAGGCAGTATTGCTAGTATTACCAGTATGTTTCTAGTATTCCTAGGGCAGTATTACTAGTATGTTTCTAGTATTCCTAGGGCAGTATTACTAGTATGTTTATAGTATTCATAGGGCAGTATTACTAGTATGTTTCTAGTATTCCTAGGGCAGTATTACTAGTATGTTTCTAGTATTCATAGGGCAGTATTACTAGTATGTTTCTAGTATTCCTAGGGCAGTATTACTAGTATGTTTCTAGTATTTCAAGGGCAGTATTACTAGTATGTTTCTAGTATTCCTAGGGCAGTATTACTAGTATGTTTTTAGTATTCCTAGGGCAGTATTACTAGTATGTTTCTAGTATTCCAAGGACAGTATTACTAGTATGTTTCTAGTATTCATAGGGCAGTATTACTAGTATGTTTCTAGTATTCATAGGGCAGTATTACTAGTATGTTTATAGTATTCATAGGGCAGTATTACTAGTATGTTTCTAGTATTCCTAGGGCAGTATTACTAGTATGTTTCTAGTATTCATAGGGCAGTATTACTAGTATGTTTCTAGTATTCCAAGGGCAGTATTACTAGTATGTTTTTAGTATTCCTAGGGCAGTATTACTAGTATGTTTCTAGTATTCCTAAGGCAGTATTACTATTATGTTTCTAGTATTCCTAGGGCAATATTACTAGTATGTTTCTAGTATTCCTAGGGCAGTATTACTAGTATGTTTCTAGTATTCCTAGGGCGGTATTACTAGTATGTTTTTAGTATTCCTAGGGCAGTATTACTAGTATGTTTCTAGTATTCCAAGGACAGTATTACTAGTATGTTTCTAGTATTCCTAGGGCAGTATTACTAGTATGTTTCTAGTATTCCTAGGGCAGTATTACTAGTATGTTTCTAGTATTCCTAGGGCAGTATTACTAGTATGTTTCTAGTATTTCAAGGGCAGTATTACTAGTATGTTTCTAGTATTCATAGGGCAGTATTACTAGTATGTTTTTAGTATTCCTAGGGCAGTATTACTAGTATGTTTCTAGTATTCCAAGGGCAGTATTACTAGTATGTTTCTAGTATTCCTAGGGCAGTATTACTAGTATTTTTCTAGTATTCCTAGGGCAGTATTACTAGTATGTTTCTAGTATTCCAAGGACAGTATTACTAGTATGTTTCTAGTATTCCTAGGGCAGTATTATTAGTATGTTTCTAGTATTCCTAGGGCAGTATTACTAGTATGTTTCTAGCATTCCTAGGGCAGTATTACTAGTATGTTTCTAGTATTTCAAGGGCAGTATTACTAGTATGTTTCTAGTATTCCAAGGGCAGTATTACTAGTATGTTTTTAGTATTCCTAGGGCAGTATTACTAGTATATTTCTAGTATTCCAAGGGCAGTATTACTAGTATGTTTCTAGTATTCCTAGGGCAGTATTACTAGTATGTTTCTAGTATTCCTAGGGCAGTATTACTAGTATGTTTCTAGTATTCCTAGGGCAGTATTACTAGTATGTTTCTAGTATTCCAAGGACAGTATTACTAGTATGTTTCTAGTATTCATAGGGCAGTATTACTAGTATGTTTCTAGTATTCATAGGGCAGTATTACTAGTATGTTTATAGTATTCATAGGGCAGTATTACTAGTATGTTTCTAGTATTCCTAGGGCAGTATTACTAGTATGTTTCTAGTATTCATAGGGCAGTATTACTAGTATGTTTCTAGTATTCCAAGGGCAGTATTACTAGTATGTTTTTAGTATTCCTAGGGCAGTATTACTAGTATGTTTCTAGTATTCCTAAGGCAGTATTACTATTATGTTTCTAGTATTCCTAGGGCAATATTACTAGTATGTTTCTAGTATTCCTAGGGCAGTATTACTAGTATGTTTCTAGTATTCCTAGGGCGGTATTACTAGTATGTTTTTAGTATTCCTAGGGCAGTATTACTAGTATGTTTCTAGTATTCCAAGGACAGTATTACTAGTATGTTTCTAGTATTCCTAGGGCAGTATTACTAGTATGTTTCTAGTATTCCTAGGGCAGTATTACTAGTATGTTTCTAGTATTCCTAGGGCAGTATTACTAGTATGTTTCTAGTATTTCAAGGGCAGTATTACTAGTATGTTTCTAGTATTCATAGGGCAGTATTACTAGTATGTTTTTAGTATTCCTAGGGCAGTATTACTAGTATGTTTCTAGTATTCCAAGGGCAGTATTACTAGTATGTTTCTAGTATTCCTAGGGCAGTATTACTAGTATTTTTCTAGTATTCCTAGGGCAGTATTACTAGTATGTTTCTAGTATTCCAAGGACAGTATTACTAGTATGTTTCTAGTATTCCTAGGGCAGTATTATTAGTATGTTTCTAGTATTCCTAGGGCAGTATTACTAGTATGTTTCTAGCATTCCTAGGGCAGTATTACTAGTATGTTTCTAGTATTTCAAGGGCAGTATTACTAGTATGTTTCTAGTATTCCAAGGGCAGTATTACTAGTATGTTTTTAGTATTCCTAGGGCAGTATTACTAGTATATTTCTAGTATTCCAAGGGCAGTATTACTAGTATGTTTCTAGTATTCCTAGGGCAGTATTACTAGTATGTTTCTAGTATTCCTAGGGCAGTATTACTAGTATGTTTCTAGTATTCCAAGGGCAGTATTACTAGTATGTTTTTAGTATTCATAGGGCAGTATTACTAGTATGTTTCTAGTATTTCAAGGGCAGTATTAGTAGTATGTTTCTAGTATTACTAGGGCAGTACTACTAATATGTTTTCAGTATTATTGAGGCAGTATTACCAGTATTTGTTAGACATTTAGCAGGATTAAATCTCTTGAGATGCCAAATACTTTTTTCAAGTCTACAATTAAAAAAATAATAAAAACAAACAAACAACACCTAGAAACAATTATAACATGGCAACTACGGTCTAATAATAACAATAACAATGAAATAATAATTAAAAACAAAAACTTACATTAACAGCAGAAAATAGGCCTGCTACAACAAAACAACTACTACTACTACTAGTAGTAATACAACTAATACAAATAACCAAGTACCAATAATATATAGAGACAGACAGTACATACATACATACATATTCAGCATTACAAGTCTGTTTCTATTATTCCTGTGGCAGCCAGCCAGTGCAGAGCCTAGCTTACCGTAGGCAACTGTTCAGTCTAACGAGGGTTCCTCTGACTCTTGGCTGCATTCCAAATTCAGCATAAATGGATCAATATCCCAGCCTGCATTACAAAAAAAAAAAAAACATACACAGTGTTGGTTTTATGTTAAACCCCACGTTTCAGCTGCTTCTCTCTCATTCCCCACTCTGCCACATTTGACCTCAGACAAAATAACCCCAGGTCTAATTTACATAAAATGTTCTCCCCCTGCTGCTCCCCCAGCTCTCCCTCTTGGCTTTTGTGTCATTAATTCAAGTGCAGCTGAAATCACTTATTCAATCAAATAGGTATATTTTTCCAACCTTCTCTGGGATAACGGGCAGCCAAACATTATACAGGCAGACAGACATTATTTTACATTTCATGGAGCATCATTAAATAGCCAGGCATACCACGTTGATCCTGATTGCATGGATAGATTTTGACCCCTCTTTGTGGACGGAACATTTGACATCCATTTTGTTTTAAGTAGCTGGAGATAAAATGACCCGCTACTGGATGTGTTGGGGTCAGTAGGGGAGGATACAGCTGAAACCCTGGCAAAATGGTATGTATGTTCATGAGAGGGTGTGTCATCCGGCCCACCGCAGACAACGCCACTCCACCACCTACTCTACGCCTGCCATTCACAGCGCCATTTGCTGATGATGGTTCACGCTGCCCTGGAGTGCACGCCCCAGGCCCAGGATTGATACCATGTTGATTTTAAATGATGTACTGTAGAAGGGAAGGCAGGCTAGACATCACTAGATTAGATATCACTATGCTAAATGTCATTCTAATTATCTTGCTGCCGCTGAATGCCAGAAGTAAACATTTACACAGTTAACACTAACCCCATAACCCACCAACTCTGTTCGGTGTTCGGGGGATGATGGATGCTAGTTTAAGTCTGACCCTAGCAGCAAGCCCTGCCTTGTTGGGCCTTGTTTGCTTTGATGAAGTCGAAGTAAGCTTTGCTGGGATGCATGCCCCAACAGCAGTTGCAACACCTTACCACCGCTACACCTGGCTATCAGCGGAGCCTTGTCTGGCAGCGAAACAGCTTTCAGCCTCAGTTACTGCCTTTAAAAAAAACATAGCTGATATGGCTGAGTTGCTTAAACAAATGTGGTTTCTACTGTTAATTGAGATGTGCAAACTATGGCATAAGGGGACGACAAGCAGATAAGAGGCAATCTGTAATTTTAATAAAGACTTTAATGAGCGCTCTAGGACAGACGTAGTCAATATAACTATTTGTTCAGCACTTTTGAAATGTTCAGCGACAGAATTCAGAACATGGGCCGTTCTTACAGTGTTTTCCCTGTACACCAAGTCAGAACCATAGGATAAATAAAGGGGGCACATGAGCAGACAATGAAAGCTCTTAAAATATTTTGTGATTACATTTCTCTAAAACTACTAATGCCTGTTATATTTAGTACCCTGGAGCCACATGCTAATGCCTGTTATATATAGTTCCCTGGAGCCACGTGCTAATGCCTGTTATATATAGAACCCTGGAGCCACATGCTAATGCCTGTTATATTTAGTTCCCTGGAGCTGCATGTTAATGCCTCTTATGTATGATATCCTGGAGCCACATGCTAATGCCTGTTATATATGATACCCTGGAGCCACATGCTAATGCCTGTTATATATACTACCCTCGAGCCTCGTGCTAATGCCTGTTATATATGATACCCTGGAGCCAAATGCTAATGCCTGTTACTTTTCCTAATGATATCATATTAAAAACATAATTCCACGTTGACATTATGAGGTATTGTGTGTAGATCAGTGACACAAAATCTAAATGTAAACCATTTTATATTCAGGCAGTAACACAAGGTAATGTGGACAAAGTCAAGGGGTGTGAAAACCTTCTGAAGGAACTGTACGTCAACTCTAACCATGGGTGAGTCTTCATATCTACTGATCCGGGGACAGCCACAGGAAGATCAGACCTTTAGTTGGCTTACAGTGAGGCTTCATATCCACTGATCTGGAGACAGCCACAGGAAGATCGGACCTTTAGTCAGCTCACAGTGAGTCTTCATATCCACTGATCTGGAGACAGCCACAGGAAGATCGGACCTTTAGTCAGCTCACAGTGAGTCTTCATATCCACTGATCTGGAGACTGCCACAGGAAGATCTGACCTTTAGTCAGCTCACAGTGAGTCTTCATATCTACTGATCTGGAGACAGCCACAGGAAGATCTGACCTTTAGTCACAAACACATTACCACACCTCTATTGTTAAGGAAAATCTCAACTATTTCTCGCCCGGCCAATTAATTCTAGATAATTGGCTTGGGAATACACCGCAATTATGAAGCAAAGGAATCAATGTTGTTAAGTAGATGCTGGAGAGAGAGAGAGAGAGAGAAAGAGGGGAGGGAGGGGGATAGAGACAGAGAGAGAGAGAGGGAGGGAGAGGGAGAGGGAGAGGGAGAGGGAGAGGGAGAGAGACAGAGAGAGAGAGAGAGAGAGAGAGAGAGAGAGAGAGAGAGAGGGAGGGAGGGAGGGAGAGAGAGGGAGGGAGAGAGAGGGAGAGAGAGAGAGAGAGGGAGGGAGGGAGGGAGAGAGAGGGAGGGAGAGAGAGGGAGAGAGAGGGAGAGAGAGAGAGGGAGGGAGAGAGAGGGAGAGGGAGAGGGAGAGGTGTTTGTCTTTTTTCTTTTTTGTCTGCCCGTATGCATTAACACACGGGCAGGACGGCTTGAGGCAGACCTCTCTTGGACACGTGCAGTGTTGTCCTTCTAACCATTGTCATGCAGTTGATGATCGGTCAAACGCTGATACATTGAGTGAACCCGGGGCAGCCGTCATTAATTATAGGGTCAAACGAAATAGCCTGCGAAGAGTGAGAGAGCCAGAGCAACTGAGAGACAGATAGAGACAGAGCAACAGAGACAGATAGATAGAGAGTGACAGAGCGATAGAGAGACAGATAGATAGAGACAGAGCGACAGAGAGACAGATAGATAGAAACAGAGCGACAGAGACAGAGAGAGACAGATAGATAGAGAGAGAGACAGAGCAACAGAGACAGAGACAGATAGATAGATAGAGACAGAGCGACAGAGAGACAGATAGATAGAGACAGAGCAACAGAGACAGAGAGAGACAGATAGATAGAGAGAGAGACAGAGCAACAGAGACAGATAGATAGAGAGAGAGATAGAGAGAGTGACAGAGAGAGAGAGACAGATAGAGAGAGAGACAGAGCAACAGACAGACAGATAGAGAGAGAGAGAGAGAGAGAGAGAGAGAGAGAGTGACAGAGAGAGAGAGAGACAGATAGATAGAGAGAGAGAGAGACAGATAGAGAGAGAGACAGAGCAAAAGCTATTAGGTTTAGAACGTCTGTTAAATCAACAGGGTCTTAGCTTGCTAGGTTAGAGGAAGTCTCACAATGCATCCATGTTATGTAGCTAGTGGACCAATGTTGTGTACCGTTACCACAGCCGGCCATGTAACACAGATTTGAAATAATATTTAAATACATCTCGCTCTGAAAATGTATTAACTGCATGGTGTGCATATTGCCATCAATTCATCACGTTGAAAAATCATTTACAGCTTTACCTTGATCGTCCAGGCGCTGTCATAGAACAAATATATATTTACGGTAGATGTTTTTAGCATATTGAACTGAAAATCAGTCAAGTGAAACCATGAGACATCCATCCAGGATGGTGCTATTTGGTATTGTGTTGGTGTATTGGTGTATAGGCATAATGGTGTATTGGTGTATAGGCATAATGGTGTGTTGGTGTATAGGCATAATGGTGTGTTGGTGTATAGGCATAATGTTGTGTTGGTGTATAGGCATAATGGTGTGTTGGTGTATAGGCATAATGTTGTGTTGGTGTATAGGCATAATGTTGTGTTGGTGTATAGGCATAATGGTGTGTTGGTGTATAGGCATAATGTTGTATTGGTGTATAGGCATAATGGTGTGTTGGTGTATAGGCATAATGGTGTGTTGGTGTATTGGTGTGTTGGTGTGTTGGTGTGTTGGTGTGTTGGTGTATTGGTGTATTTGTGTATAGGCATAATGGTGTGTTGGTGTATTGGTGTATAGGCATAATGGTGTGTTGGTGTATAGGCATAATGGTGTGTTGGTGTATAGGCATAATGGTGTGTTGGTGTATAGGCATAATGGTGTGTTGGTGTGTTGGTGTATAGGCATAATGGTGTGTTGGTGTGTTGGTGTATAGGCATAATGGTGTGTTGGTGTGTTGGTGTACAGGCATAATGGTGTGTTGGTGTGTTGGTGTGTTGGTGTATTGGTGTGTTGGTGTGTTGGTGTATTGGCATACTGGTGTGTTGGTGTGTTGGTGTGTTGGTGTATTGGTGTATTGGTGTATTGGTGTGTTGGTGTATTGGCATATTGGTGTGTTGGTGTGTTGGTGTGTAGGCATAATGGTGTGTTGGTGTGTTGGTGTATTGATGTGTTGGTGTATATGCATATTGGTGTGTTGGTGTATTGGCATATTGGTGTGTTGGTGTGTATGGCGTGTTGGTGTGTATGGTGTGGTTGGTGAGTTGGTGTATATGCATATTGGTGTGTTGGTGTATTGTTGTGTTGGTATATTGGTGTGTTGGTGTATTGGTATATTGGTGTGTTGGTGTATTGGTGTGTTGGTGTATTGATATATTGGTGTGTTGGTGTATTGATATATTGGTGTGTTGGTGTATTGGTGTGTTGGTGTATTGGTGTGTTGGTATATTGGTGTGTTGGTGTATTGGTATGTTGGTGTGTTGGTGTGTTGGTGTGTTGGTGTACAGGCATATTGGTGTGTTGGTGCATTGGTATATTGGTGTGTTGGTGTATTGGTATATTGGTGTGTATGGTGTGTTGGTGTGTTAGTGTGTTGGTTTATTGGTGTGTATGGTGTGTTGGTGTGTTAGTGTGTTGGTATGTTGGTGTGTTGGTGTATTGGTATATTGGTGTGTATGATGTGTTGGTGTGTTAGTGTGTTGGTATGTTGGTGTGTTGGTGTATTGGTGTGTTGGGCTGTATGGTGTGTTGGTGTGTTGGTGTGTTGGTGTATTGGTGTGTTGGGCTGTATGGTGTGTTGGTGTGTTGGTGTGTATGGTGTATTAGTGTGCATGGTGTGTTGGTGTGTATAGTGTTTATGGTGTATTAGTGTGTATGGTGTGTTGGTGCATTAGTGTGTATGGTGTGTTGGTGTATTAGTGTGTATGGTGAATTAGTGTGTATGGTGTATGGTCTGGTTGATGTGTATGGTTTATTGGTCTGGTTGGTGTGTATGGTGCATTGGTGTTTTGGTGTGTATGGTGTGTATGGTGTGGTTGGTGTGTTGTTGTTTTGGTGTGTATGCGTGTATGTGTTTTTTGTGTGAGTGTGTATGAGGGCTCACGTGTGTTGGTGTGAGTGTGCTCGGCGTGTGTGCATGCGTGTGTGAGTGTAGAACCACCTTATTGATAGAGACACTTTATCCTGATGAATGCTTCTCTTTATTAGAAATCATTAATAACATCCCTCTCAGAGATACTAGACACTGAGCGTCAACGTGAACAATTACACCTCTGAGAGAACTGGCTGCGCTGCTTCATCAATACTCCTGCTGACAGTTGGCAGGGGACATTTATTGATAGATTGCAAGGGACATTTATAGATAGATTGCAGGGGACATTTATTTATAGATTTGCAGGGGACATTTATTTATAGATTTGCAGAGATAAAGTAGAGATTAATTCTTTAATAAAACTATCACACTGTTCATACTTACCATGTAGGTACTTTCACACAGAGAGAGAGAGAGAGAAAGAGAGAGAGAGAGAGAGAGAGAGAGAGAGAGAGAGAGCGAGAGAGAGAGAGAGACAGAGACAGAGAAATGAGGAGAGAGACAGAGAGAGGGGGGGGAGAGAGAGACAGAGAAAGAGAAAGGAGGAGAGAGAGAGAGACTTAGTGTGGGTGGGGGGAAAGGGGGAGAGAGCGAGGAGAGAAGGAGAGAGAGAGGGGGAAAGAGGGAGAGAGAGAGAGAGAGAGAGAGAGAGAGAGGGAGAGAGAGAGAGAGGGAAAGAGAGTGATCTGAAAGTCAAAGAAGGGCCTTCTAGCCATCTAAAGGAACCTACCGTGGCAATCTGGCTACAAGTACTTGAATCAGTGACAGAACCCATTGCCCTTTATGGTTGTGAGGTCTGGAGTCCACTCAAAATGGGACAAACACCAAATTGAGACTCTGCACGCAGAATTCTGCAAAAATATCATCAGTGTACAACGTAGAACACCAAATAATGCATGCAGAGCAGAAATAGGCCAATACCTGCTAATGATCAAAATCCAGAAAAGAGAGACAGAGAGAGACAGAGACAGAGAGACTGAGAGAGACAGAAAGAGGGAGAGAGAGAGAGACATATTTCCAGAGAGGGAGAGAGAGACAGAGAGGGAGAGAGAGGCAGAGAGAGAGAGAGAGAGAGAGACAGAGAGACAGAGAGACAGACAGAGAGAGAGAGAGAGAGAAGAGAGATAGAGAGAGAGATGGCTAGAGAGAGAGAGAGAGAGAGAGAGAGAGAGAGAGAGAGAGAGAGAGAGAGAGAGAGACAGACGAGGAAACTTTTTTTGACTTCTAATATGCAACACTGTGTCTGTAATGAAACCCAGGCCTTGTAACAAGACACCCAGGTAGAGGAGCTACTGCTTCAACAAATGCTAATGAGGATCTGAAAAGCCCCAACTAGAGGCATATCTTTTCTAGGAGATAGTAAGAGCCAGTCTGGTCCTTCAACAGGGTTTGATAATACACATTCCAGTGTTTGTGTGTGTGTGCCCCGAATGAGTTTGTGTCTTAGCATGTACAGTACAGTACCTGGTAAATACATGGAGGAGATGTACAGTACCTGGAATATACATGGAGGAGATGTACTGTACCTGGTAAATACATGGAGGAGATGTACAGTACCTGGTAAATACATGGAGGAGATGTACAGTACCTGGTAGATACATGGAGGAGATGTACAGTACCTGGTAAATACATGGAGGAGATGTACAGTACCTGGAATATACATGGAGGAGATGTACTGTACCTGGAATATACATGGAGGAGATGTACAGTACCTGGAATATACATGGAGGAGATGTACAGTACCTGGAATATACATGGAGGAGATGTACAGTACCTGGTAGATACATGGAGGAGATGTACAGTACCTGGAATATACATGGAGGAGATGTACTGTACAGTACCTGGTAGATACATGGAGGAGATGTACAGTACCTGGAATATACATGGAGGAGATGTACAGTACCTGGTAGATACATGGAGGAGATGTACAGTACCTGGAATATACACGGAGGAGATGTACAGTACCTGGAATATACATGGAGGAGATGTACAGTACCTGGAATATACATGGAGGAGATGTACTGTACAGTACCTGGTAGATACATGGAGGAGATGTACAGTACCTGGTAGATACATGGAGGAGATGTACAGTACCTGGTAAATACATGGAGGAGATGTACAGTAACTGGTAGATACATGGAGGAGATGTACAGCACCTGGAATATACATGGAGGAGATGTACAGTACAGTACCTGGTAAATACATGGAGGAGATGTACAGTAACTGGAATATACATGGAGGAGATGTACAGTACAGTACCTGGTAAATACATGGAGGAGATGTAAAGTACCTGGTAGATACATGGAGGAGATGTACAGTACCTGGTAAATACATGGAGGAGATGTACAGTACAGTACCTGGAATATACATGGAGGAGATGTACAGTACAGTACCTGGTAAATACATGGAGGAGATGTACAGTACCTGGTAGATACATGGAGGAGATGTACAGTACCTGGTAAATACATGGAGGAGATGTACAGTACCTGGTAAATACATGGGGGAGATGTACAGTACCTGGAATATACATGGAGGAGATGTACTGTACCTGGAATATACATGGAGGAGATGTACAGTACCTGGTAAATACATGGAGGAGATGTACAGTACCTGGTAAATACATGGGGGAGATGTACAGTACCTGGAATATACATGGAGGAGATGTACAGTACCTGGAATATACATGGAGGAGATGTACTGTACAGTACCTGGAATATACATGGAGGAGATGTACAGTACAGTACCTGGTAAATACATGGAGGAGATGTACAGTACCTGGTAGATACATGGAGGAGATGTACAGTACCTGGTAAATACATGGAGGAGATGTACAGTACCTGGTAAATACATGGAGGAGATATACAGTACCTGGTAAATACATGGAGGAGATGTACTGTACCTGGTAAATACATGGAGGAGCTGTACAGTACCTGGTAAATACATGGAGGAGATGTACAGTACCTGGAATATACATGGAGGAGATGTACTGTACAGTACCTGGAATATACATGGAGGAGATGTACAGTACCTGGAATATACATGGAGGAGATGTACTGTACCTGGTAAATACATGGAGGAGATGTACTGTACCTGGTAAATACATGGAGGAGATGTACTGTACTGTACTTACCTGGTATCTGGAGTCCTTGCAGGTCATGTAGCAGTTTACACATTTTCTGGTCAACAACGGCCTGGATCTGCTCTGTGTTGTTTAGCTCCCTTTACGCTCCGCTATGCTTCGGAGCCCTGCCTATAACAACCTGGGGACAAGGTTATAAACACCTGGCGACAAGGTTATAAACACCTGGGGACAAGGTTATAAACACCTGGGGACAAGGTTATAAACACCTGGGGACAAGGTTATAAACACCTGGGGACAAGGTTATAAACACCTGGGGACAAGGCGCTAACCTACTGGGGACAAGGTTATAAACACCTGGGGACAAGGTTATAAACACCTGGGGACAAGGTTATAAACACCTGGGGACAAGGTTATAAACACCTGGGGACAAGGTTATAAACACCTGGGGACAAGGTTATAAACACCTGGGGACAAGGCGCTAACCTACTGGGGACAAGGTTATAAACACCTGGGGACAAGGTTATAACTCCCTGGGGGCAAGGTTATCACTCCCTGGGGGCAAGGTTATAACTCCCTGGGGACAAGGTTATAACTCCCTGGGGGCAAGGTTATATATCCCTGGGTACAAGGCGCAAACCTGCTGGGGACAAGGCTATAACCATCTGGGGACAAGGTTATAACTCTCTGGGGACAAGGCTCTAACCACCTGGGGACAAGGTTATAACACCCTGGAGACAAGGTTATAACCTTCTTTGGACAAGGCTATAACCCCCTGGGGGCAAGGTTATAACTCCCTGGGGACAAGGCTCTAACCACCTGGGGACAAGGCTATAACCACTTGATGACAAGGTTATAACCACCTGGGGACAAGGCTATAACCACCTGGGGATAAGGTTATAACTCCCTGGGGACAAGGCTCTAACCACCTGGGGACAAGGCTATAACCACCTGGGGACAAGTCTCTAACCACCTGGGGACAAGGCTGTAACCACCTGGGGACAAGGCTATAACCATCTGGGGACAAGGTTATAACCACCTGGGGACAAGGTTATAACTCCCTGGGGACAAGATTATAACTCCCTGGGGTCAAGGCTCTAACCACCTGGGGTCAAGGCTATAACCATCTGGGGACAAGGTTATAACCACCTGGGGTCAAGGCTCTAACCACCTGGGGTCAAGGCTCTAACCACCTGGGGTCAAGGCTCTAACCACCTGGTGTCAAGGCTCTAACCACCTGGGGACAAGGCTATAACCATCTGGGGACAAGGTTATAACCACCTGGGGACAAGGTTATAACTCCCTGTAGACAAGGTTATAACCTTCTTTAGACAAGCTATAACCCCCTAGGGAAAAGGCTATAACCACCTGGGTAAAAGGCTATAACACCCTGGGGACAAGGCTATAACTCCCTGGGACAATGCTATAACCCCCTGTGACAAGGCTATAACTCCCTGGGACAATGCTATAACCCCCTGTGACAAGGCTATAACCCCCTGGGACAATGATATAACCTCCTGGCTATAACAAATATCTTAACCTATATAACATGCTGTAGCATAGAAATATAGGATCAGTATATATAGGATCGGTATATATATATATAGGATCAGTATATATAGGATCGGTATATATATATATAGGATCAGTATAAAAATATAAATATTATATATATACCAATCAGTATATATACGATCAGTATATATATGATCAGTATATATAGGATCCGTATATATAGGATCAGCATGTATAGGATCAGTATATATAGGATCAGTACATATAGGATATTTATATATATGATCAGTTGATATAGGATTAGTATATATAGGATCAGTACATAGAGGATATTTATATATATAATCAGTATATATAGGATCAGTATACAGTGGGGCAAAAAAGTATTTAGTCAGCCACCAATTGTGCAAGTTAGGATCTAGGATATAGGATCAGTATATATAGGATCAGCATTTATAGGATCAGTGTATATAGGATCAGTACATATAGGATATTTATATACATTTATATATATACAGGAACAGTATATATATAGGATAAGTATATATAGGATCAGTATATATAGGATCAGTATATACAGGAACAGCATATATATGATCAGTATATATATGATCAGTATGTACAGGAACAGTATATATAGGATCAGTATATATAGGATCAGTATATATAGGATAAGTATATATAGGATCAGTATATATATGATCAGTATGTACAGGAACAGTATATATAGGATCAGTATATATAGGATCAGTATATATAGGATCAGTATATATAGGATCAGTACATATAGAATATTTATATATGTGATCAGTACATATAGGATCAGTATATATAGGATCAGTACATATAGGATATTTATATATAGGATCAGTATATATAGGATCAGTTTAGGATCAGTACATACATTTTCAGCTACCAGGAATTGCGTACAGTTCCTTACGTCATGGGGCCGTGTATTATCTTGATGAAACATTAGACGATAGCGGCTGATGAATGGTGAGACAGTGGGATTCAGGATCTCATCACTGTATCTCTGTGCATTTAAATTTGCCATTGATACAATGCAATTGTGTTCATTGTTCATAGTTTATGCCTGCCCATACCATAACTCCTCCGCCACCATGGTGCACTCTGTACACAACTTTGACATCAGCAACCCGCCCGCCCACGCGAGACCGTACACGCTGTCTGCCGTCCGCCCTTGTACAGTTGAAACTGGGATTCATCCGTGAAGAGCACACTTCGCCAGTGTGCCAGTGGCCATCGAAGGTGAGCATTTGCCCGCTGAAGTCGGTGAGGACACCTAGCACGCTAATTAGCTTCCACGAGACGGTTTCTGCCAGTTTGTGCAGATGTTCTTCGGTTGTACAAACCCACAGTTTTAATCAACTGTCCGAGTGGCTGGTCTCAGACTATCCCATAGGTGAAGAAGCCGGATGTGGAGGTCCTTGCCTGGCGAGCTTACACGTGGTCTGCGGTCGTGATGCCGGGTTGGACCTACTGCCAAATTCTCTAAAACGACATTGGCGGTGGCTTATGGTAGAGAAATTAACATAAAACTCTCTCTGGAAACAGTTCTGGTAGACATTCCTGCAGTCAGCGTGCCATCTTCACGCTCCCTCAAAACGTGAAGCATCTGTGGCATTGTGATGTGTGACAAAACTTCACATTTTAGAGTGGCCTGTTATTGTCCCAAGCACAAGGTGCACCTGTGTAATGATCATGCTGTTTAATCAGCTTCTTGATATTCTACACCTCTCAAGTGGATGGATTATCTTGGTAAAGGAGAAATGCTCACTAATAGAGATGTAAACAAATTTGTGCAGAAAACATGAGAGAAATAAGGTTTTTGCACAATCTTTTATTTCAGCTCATGAAACATGGGACAAACAATTGACATGTTGCGTTAATATTTTTGTTCAGTGTAATAATTGAAGCAATGTTTGGTCATGCATTCCAGGAAGGAGGCTAGTGTGTGTGTTGGAACATTATGAAATGTTGAGTGTACATTAACACTATGGGGAACTAAGGACTGTTCCCCTCCCTTCCCTTGACTGCAGGGACTTGTCTCTTGGGGATGTACTGCATGTTCTGGTGCCATTGGCCTCCACTACTGTGGTCTTCTCAACGTAGTCACTCACAGCCTTCCCGTAGTTGGCCAAAACCTTCTTCTTCTTCTCAAGTAGACAGTGTCCAAACCTGGGTAAACTCTAAAAGCAGAAAGGGTAACTTGTGAAATTCGACCAGCTTCAGTCTTATATCTTGATATTGGAGGTACTGAATTTCAGAAAAATTGTTGGCTTTCCAGGATAACTTTTTTGTGTGGAACTCGACTTGGAAGTAGATACATTTATTTTGTTTCCTCTGGTGAAATACCACCTTTTTCTTTTAGAAAATACATTTAGGCTTCAGTCAAAAGTGCTTAAAGATAGATATGCCTACTGTATGTTATTGATGGTTTTTATATTTTTCATATGAATGTGTTTTTTAATAATTTTTGATATTTATGGATTTTATATTTTTCATGTTAATGTGTTTGTAATAATTTTTTATTTTTTTAATTTTTGATATTGATGGTGTCACGTTCGTTTGTAGAGACGGACCAAGGCACAGCGGATGTTGTGTTCCACATAATTTATTAAACATGAAACTTTAAACAAAACAGGAAACGAACCATGACTACAGTGGTGCTACATACACTTTCTCGAAAAACAAAATACAATATCCCACAAACACAGGTGGGAACAAACACTACTTTAAATATGATCCCCAATTAGAAAAAAACGATTACCAGCTGCCTCTAATTGGGAATCATACAAATCACCAACATAGAAATAATAACCTAGAACCCCACATAGAAATAACAATAATAGAAATAACAAACTAGAATAACCCCAGTCACTCCCTGACCTACTACACCATAGAGAAAGAATGGCTCTCTGTGGTCAGGGTGTGACAGATGTTTTTTGATCATTTTTGATATTGATGGTTTTTATATTTTTCATATTAATGTGTTTTTAAATTAGTTTGATATTGATGATTTTTAATGATTTTTGATATTGATGTTTTTTATATTTTTATATTAATGTGTTTTTAATTTTTTTTTTTATATTGATTGTTTTAAATAATTGTTGATAATAATGGTTTTTGATAGTTTAATATGGTTCTGTGTGAGTATTTTACTTATTCATAACTCTCCAATTATCTTAGCAATAACAAAGTAATAAATGAAAATATTTTGTATTTGTATTTGTCCAAATTTAATTTCTTATGTATCTATCTTTTGTAGGTTGTTTGTAATATTGTCTTGTGTCCTCCTCGGCAGTGGTGGAAAAAGTACCCAAGAGTCATACTTGAGTAAAAGTATAGATACCTTAATAGGGAATTACTCAAGTAAAAGTGAAAGCCACTCAGTAAAATACTACTTGAGTAAAAGTCTTTAAAAGTATTTGCTTTTTAAATATATTTAAGTATCAAAAGTTAAATCATTTTAAATTCCTTATTTGGACCAAGCCAGATGGCACAAATGTTTGTGATTTTTTTTTTTTACAGATAGCCAGGGTCACACTAACATTCAGACATCATTCAGAAATAAAGCATTTGTGTTTAGTGAGTCGCCGGATCAGAGGAAGTAGACATGACCAGGGATGTTCTCTTAATAAGTGCGGGAATTGGACCATTTTCCTGTCCACGAGTACTTTTGGGTGTCAGGGAAAATGTGTGGAGTAAAAAGTACACACTTTCATTAGGAATGTAGTGAAGTAAAAGTTTTCAATAATATTTATAGTCAAATAAAGTACAGATACCACAAAAAATAACTTTAGTAGTACTTTAAAGTATTCTTCTTTTAAGTACTTTAAGTACCATTGCTCATTGAATACCTAAGAGAGAGGTGGTGTATCTTTAAGCTACACGTCCACTACTGAGGACTGAAGCATCACTGTTGTGACTCATTAGAGACATCAGAGGAGAACAAGCAGACGGTGAGAGGGAGGGATGAGACTAGAGCGCAAACACCCACAGACTGACCGCATTAAAGGAAAGCTGTTAACTTTGTAGTAAGGGCCACTGTTTTTCATCCTGGGAAATCAAAGAGATCAGTTCGGCCAACATTAACACTCTACTGTAACAAGCCGTTTTCCACAGGGCTTTTTGAGTTTGTACAGATTTTGTTGTATTTTCCAGCAGATAGTCACAGCAGATAAACAGGACGAGTGAATGGTCACAGCAGGTAAACAGGACTAGTGAATGGTCACAGCAGGTGAACAGGACTAGTGAATGGTCACGGCAGGTGAACAGGACTAGTGAATGGTCACGGCAGGTGAACAGGACTAGTGAATGGTCACGGCAGGTGAACAGGACTAGTGAATGGTCACAGCAGATAAACAGGACTAGTGAATGGTCACGGCAGGTGAACAGGACTAGTGAATGGTCACGGCAGGTGAACAGGACTAGTGAATGGTCACAGCAGATAAACAGGACGAGTGAATGGTCACAGCAGGTAAACAGGACTAGTGAATGGTCACGACAGGTGAACAGGACTAGTGAATGGTCACAGCAGGTGAACAGGACTAGTGAATGGTCACGGCAGGTGAACAGGACTAGTGAATGGTCACGGCAGGTGAACAGGACTAGTGAATGGTCACAGCAGATAAACAGGACTAGTGAATGGCCACAGCAGGTAAACAGGACTAGTGAATGGTCACGGCAGGTGAACAGGACTAGTGAATGATCACAGCAGGTAAACAGGACTAGTGAATGGTCACGGCAGGTGAACAGGACTAGTGAATGGTCACGGCAGGTGAACAGGACTAGTGAATGGTCACAGCAGATAAACAGGACTAGTGAATGGTCACAGCAGGTAAACAGGACTAGTGAATGGTCACGGCAGGTGAACAGGACTAGTGAATGGTCACAGCAGGTAAACAGGACTAGTGAATGGTCACAGCAGGTAAACAGGACTAGTGAATGGTCACAGCAGATAAACAGGACTAGTGAATGGTCACAGCAGGTGAACAGGACTAGTGAATGGTCACGGCAGGTGAACAGGACTAGTGAATGGTCACAGCAGGTAAACAGGACTAGTGAATGGTCACAGCAGGTAAACAGGACTAGTGAATGGTCACAGCAGGTAAACAGGACTAGTGAATGGTCACGGCAGGTGAACAGGACTAGTGAATGGTCACAGCAGATAAACAGGACGAGTGAATGGTCACAGCAGGTAAACAGGACTAGTGAATGGTCACGACAGGTGAACAGGACTAGTGAATGGTCACAGCAGGTGAACAGGACTAGTGAATGGTCACAGCAGATAAACAGGACTAGTGAATGGTCACGGCAGGTGAACAGGACTAGTGAATGGTCACGGCAGGTGAACAGGACTAGTGAATGGTCACGACAGGTGAACAGGACTAGTGAATGGTCACAGCAGGTGAACAGGACTAGTGAATGGTCACGACAGGTGAACAGGACTAGTGAATGGTCACGACAGGTGAACAGGACTAGTGAATGGTCACGGCAGGTAAACAGGACTAGTGAATGGTCACAGCAGGTAAACAGGACTAGTGAATGGTCACGACAGGTGAACAGGACTAGTGAATGGTCACGGCAGGTGAACAGGACTAGTGAATGGTCACAGCAGGTGAACAGGACTAGTGAATGGTCACGACAGGTGAACAGGACTAGTGAATGGTCACAGCAGGTGAACAGGACTAGTGAATGGTCACGACAGGTAAACAGGACTACTGAATGGTCACAGCAGATAAACAGGACTACTGAATGGTCACAGCAGATAAACAGGACTAGTGAATGGTCACAGCAGGTGAACAGGACTAGTGAATGGTCACGGCAGGTGAACAGGACTAGTGAATGGTCACAGCAGGTAAACAGGACTAGTGAATGGTCACAGCAGGTAAACAGGACTAGTGAATGGTCACAGCAGGTAAACAGGACTAGTGAATGGTCACGGCAGGTGAACAGGACTAGTGAATGGTCACAGCAGATAAACAGGACGAGTGAATGGTCACAGCAGGTAAACAGGACTAGTGAATGGTCACGACAGGTGAACAGGACTAGTGAATGGTCACAGCAGGTGAACAGGACTAGTGAATGGTCACAGCAGATAAACAGGACTAGTGAATGGTCACGGCAGGTGAACAGGACTAGTGAATGGTCACGGCAGGTGAACAGGACTAGTGAATGGTCACGACAGGTGAACAGGACTAGTGAATGGTCACAGCAGGTGAACAGGACTAGTGAATGGTCACGACAGGTGAACAGGACTAGTGAATGGTCACGACAGGTGAACAGGACTAGTGAATGGTCACGGCAGGTAAACAGGACTAGTGAATGGTCACAGCAGGTAAACAGGACTAGTGAATGGTCACGACAGGTGAACAGGACTAGTGAATGGTCACGGCAGGTGAACAGGACTAGTGAATGGTCACAGCAGGTGAACAGGACTAGTGAATGGTCACGACAGGTGAACAGGACTAGTGAATGGTCACAGCAGGTGAACAGGACTAGTGAATGGTCACGACAGGTAAACAGGACTAGTGAATGGTCACGGCAGGTGAACAGGACTAGTGAATGGTCACGGCAGGTGAACAGGACTAGTGAATGGTCACAGCAGGTGAACAGGACTAGTGAATGGTCACGGCAGGTGAACAGGACTAGTGAATGGTCACGACAGGTGAACAGGACTAGTGAATGGTCACAGCAGGTGAACAGGACTAGTGAATGGTCACGACAGGTAAACAGGACTAGTGAATGGTCACGGCAGGTGAACAGGACTAGTGAATGGTCACGGCAGGTGAACAGGACTAGTGAATGGTCACAGCAGGTAAACAGGACTAGTGAATGGTCACGACAGGTGAACAGGACTAGTGAATGGTCACAGCAGGTGAACAGGACTAGTGAATGGTCACAGCAGGTAAACAGGACTAGTGAATGGTCACGGCAGGTGAACAGGACTAGTGAATGGTCACAGCAGGTGAACAGGACTAGTGAATGGTCACGACAGGTGAACAGGACTACTGAATGGTCACGGCAGGTGAACAGGACTAGTGAATGGTCACGGCAGGTGAACAGGACTAGTGAATGGTCACGACAGGTGAACAGGACTAGTGAATGGTCACAGCAGGTAAACAGGACTAGTGAATGGTCACGGCAGGTAAACAGGACTAGTGAATGGTCACGGCAGGTGAACAGGACTAGTGAATGGTCACGGCAGGTGAACAGGACTAGTGAATGATCACAGCAGGTAAACAGGACTAGTGAATGGTCACGGCAGGTGAACAGGACTAGTGAATGATCACAGCAGGTAAACAGGACTAGTGAATGGTCAAAGCAGGTAAACAGGACTAGTGAATGGTCACGGCAGGTGAACAGGACTAGTGAATGGTCACGGCAGGTAAACAGGACTAGTGAATGGTCACAGCAGGTAAACGGGACTAGTGAATGGTCAAAGCAGGTAAACAGGACTAGTGAATGGTCAAAGCAGGTAAACAGGACTAGTGAATGGTCACAGCAGGTAAACAGGACTAGTGAATGGTCACGACAGGTGAACAGGACTAGTGAATGGTCACGACAGGTGAACAGGACTAGTGAATGGTCACGACAGGTGAACAGGACTAGTGAATGGTCACAGCAGGTAAACAGGACTAGTGAATGGTCACAACAGGTGAACAGGACTAGTGAATGGTCACGGCAGGTGAACAGGACTAGTGAATGGTCACGGCAGGTGAACAGGACTAGTGAATGGTCACAGCAGGTGAACAGGACTAGTGAATGGTCACGGCAGGTGAACAGGACTAGTGAATGGTCACAGCAGGTGAACAGGACTAGTGAATGGTCACGGCAGGTGAACAGGACTAGTGAATGGTCACGGCAGGTGAACAGGACTAGTGAATGGTCACAGCAGGTGAACAGGACTAGTGAATGGTCACGACAGGTGAACAGGACTAGTGAATGGTCACGGCAGGTGAACAGGACTAGTGAATGGTCACAGCAGGTGAACAGGACTAGTGAATGGTCACGGCAGGTGAACAGGACTAGTGAATGGTCACGACAGGTGAACAGGACTAGTGAATGGTCAAAGCAGGTAAACAGGACTAGTGAATGGTCAAAGCAGGTGAACAGGATTACTGAATGGTCACAGCAGGTGAACAGGACTAGTGAATGGTCACAGCAGGTTTACAGTACTAGTGATACAGTACTATCAGAAATTGTTGCTTATGGGTACCTTCATGTATGTGTAAAATATTACTGTTTTCAGGTGTATCCTGTTTCATTCTTGAGGTGTTTCTACAACGTGATTAGAGTCCACCTGTGGTACATTCAATTGATTGGACATTATTTGGAAAGGCACACACTTGTCTATATAAGGTCCCACCGTTGACAGTGCATGTCAGAGTGAAAACCAAGCCATGAGGTCGAAGGCATAGTCTGTAGAGCTCCGATACAGGATTGGGTCAAGGCAGAGATCTGGGGAAGGGTAACTAAACATTTCTGCAGCATTGAAGGTCCCCAAGAACGCAGTGGCCTACATCATTCTTAAATGGAAGAAGTTTGTAACCACCAAGACTCTTCATGGAGCTGGCAGCTCGGCCAAACTAAGCAATCGGAGGAGAAGGGCCTTGGTCAGGGAGATGACCAAGAACCCAGTGGTCACTCTGACAGAGCTGCAGAGTTCCTCTGTGGAGATGGGAGAAACTTCCAGAAGGACAACCATCTCAGCGGCACTCCACCAACCAGGCCTTTATGGTAGAGTGGCTAGATGGAAGCCTCTCCTCATTAAAAGGCACATGACAGCCAGCTTAGAGTTTGCCAAAAGGCACCTAATGGACTCTCAGACCATGAGAAACAAGATTCTTTGGCCTGAATGCCAAGCGTCATGTCTGGAGGAAACCTGGCGCTATCCCTTCAGTTAAGCATGGTGTGGCAGCATAATGCTGTGGGGACGTTTTTCAGCTGAAGGGACTGGGATACTAGTCAGGATCGAGGGAGAGATGAATGGAGCAAAGTACAGCGAGATCCTTGTTGAAAACCTGCTCCAGCGTGCTCAGGACCTCAGACTGGGGCGAAGGTTCACCTTCCAGCAGGACAACGACCCTAAGCACACAGCCAAGACAACGCAGGAGTGGCTTCGGGACGAGTCTCTGAATGTCCTTAAGTGGTCCAGCCAGAGCCCTGACTTGAACCCGATCAAACATCTCTGGACAGACCTGAGAATAGCTGTGCAGCGACGCTCCCCATCCAACCTGACAGAGCTTGAGAGGATCTGCAGAGAAGAATGGGAGAAACTCCCCAAATACAGGTGTGCCAAGCTTGTAGCGCCAAGACCCAAGAAGACTTGAGGCTGTAATCACTGCCAAAGGTGCTTCGACAAAGTACTGAGTAAAGAGTCTGAATACTTATGTAAATGTGATATTTCTGTTTTTTTTATTGGATACATTTGCTAAAATTTCTTACAGACAAGTTTTTGCTTTATGGGGTATCATGGGTTTACGGGTTGCTCCCGACGCCACTTGTGTCACGCCCTGGCCTTAGTTATCTTCTCACATGGGTGATTTATGTGTTTTGTCTTGTCTAGGTTTTTTTTTTTAGATTTATGGGGTTGTGTTATTTTAGGTGTCTATGTAATTCTATGGTTTCCTGGACTGGTTCTCAATCAGAGGCAGGTGTTTATCGTTGACTCTGATTGGGAACCATATTTAGGCAGCCATATTCTTTGGGTATTTTGTGGGTGGTTGTTTCCTGTCTTTGTGTTTTCTGAACCAGTTAGGACTGTTTCGGTTTTCACGGTTATTGTTTTGTAGTTAGTTCATGTTAAGTGTTAAGAACCATGAACTATAACCACGTTGCGTTTTGGTCCGCCTCTCCTTCCCAGGAAGAAAGCTGTGACAACTTGGGTACATTGCAGCCTGACAGCTTGAAATATGTTTTGGACACTACAATGACAATGGTTAACTTTGTTAAAGCAAGGCCCCTGAACTCCTGTGTATTTTATGAGCTATGCAATGATATAGACAACGACCATGTAACACTTTTACAACATACAGAAGTGTGCTGGTTATAAATGGGCAAAGTATTGAAAAAAATAAATAATTGAGAGACAAGCATATTTTCATTACTGACCATCATTTACCCTTGTCTGACCACTTCCATGATGATGAGTTTCTCACATGACTGGCCTATCAGGGTGATGTTTTTTCTCGAAAGAATGATCTGAGTCCAGGATTACAGGGACTCTCCACAACAATATTCAAAGTGGAGGCCAAAATTGTGGCTATGAATTAAAAAGGTGCAACTCTTTTCTGTCTGCATTGACAAGGACAACAGACAGGTCTTTCCATCATTGTTAGATTTTTTTTGTGTGCAAATGAACTCAAGATTACGGACAATGCCAAATGAACTCAAGATTACGGACAATGTCAAATGAACTCAAGATTACTGACAATGTCAAATGAACTCAAGATTACTGACAATGTCAAATTAACTCAAGATTACTGACAATGTCAAATGAACTCAAGCCTACGGACAATGTCAAATGAACTCAAGATTACAGACAATGTCAAATGAACTCAAGCCTACGGACAATGTCAAATGAACTCGAATTTACAGACAATGTCAAACGTGATTTAGCGAAGCACTTTAGTGAGTTGGGTGCGCAGTTACTTTCCCGAAACGTATGACACAAACAACTGGATTCATTATCCCTTTCATGCCCTGCCTCCAGTCCACTTATTGACATCTGAACAAGAGAGCCTCATTGAGAATACAACAAGCGGTTCTCTGAAGCCACTGCCAGATTTCTGGATATTTCTGCCAAGGCATTTCTGCCAAGGCATACTGTGTGTGGAAAATGATTTAAGACTGAGACTCTTTCCAATTCAACCCAACATTGCAGAGTTATCTGCGGTGAGTTATTCACAATTGTCGAGGAACAAATAAGGTTTTAATATGTAAGGTGGTTAAATAAAGAGGAACATTATTGATTATTATTTGTGCCTGTCACTTCCCACGAGCCGGGAAGAACTCATTCTTATGTTTAATAAGTGTATCGTATAGTGTGTGTGTGGCAGGCTTACAATGATGGCACCCAGGTGCTAGAGGGGGTACAGCTGGAGGTTGCTTGCTTGAAGGGGTACGGGACTATAACATGTTTGGGAACCACTGCTCTGGATAATAGCATCTGCTAAATGACACAAATGTCCAAATGTACTGTAAATGTTTTGCATTCAGATCTCACGTGATTCATTCATAAAAACAAAGATTCATGTCACACGTATCATTTGCACAGTTCTTTATGTAGTTATTTTTTTACATTTGACTGGAAAACCTGGCAGTACTACTCATTTCTCTAAGAGGGTGGTGGATATTGCCTATAGCCTTTTGCAAAAAAATGTGATTATTTGTCTTCTCTGAAATGAAACCATCAATTGATAGATTACCAACAAAAACATGTCTGTCAATTGAACGATCAGGTAGTGAAAAAAACATACCAATTGCTTTCATAAGTGCTTTAAACAACAAAAGATAATTGACCAACATTTCTGAAAATGGATATGCTGTATAGCGTTTAGGAAAGAATGTCTTCAAATACAAGCTGAGGGTGGAAACGGAGGGTGAATTTCGGGGAAGGTTTACTCCCATTTGCGTCTCCTACATCTCCTGCCATATATCCATTCACCATCCAGGCTTGAGACATTACCATGTCAATGAACAGGAATTGCTTTCTCACTCAAAATGGTTGTTGCCTGCCTGCCTGCCTCCCTCAAGTTATTTCTTATAAAAAAAAACAATGTGTTGGCTTGGTGGAGGTGATACAGCTGCACAGGAACATTATCTAAAGCACTTAACGTCTCCTCTGAAATGGGATTATTATGTTTCACAGTAGCATAAGAGCCAAAACACAGCCTTCTATTGGAAATAACATCCAACAAATATATAATAGTTATTGGAGATTATTAATTTTTCCATTTTTTTTTTGCAAATATGATTCCAATGATGTACGGTTTCATCCATATGCAGGTACCTCATACATTCTCTAACGGACGGGTGTGGAACCTGGTGTCATACAGCCTATGCTTTTAGAACTTCTTTAGGATCGGTGGGTCCCCTGCGGTTGAGCTAACGTAGGCTAATGCGTTTAGCATGAGGTTGTAAGTAACAAGAACATTTCCCAGGACACAGACATATCTGATATGGGCCGAAAGCTTAAATTCTTGTTAATCTAACTGCACTGTCCAATTTACTGTAGATATTACAGTGAAATAATAACATTCTGTTGTTTGAGGAGAGTACACCATTATGAACATGAAAAGTTATTAATCTGTGCTATAATCTACCAAAGACCAAAGGTATCTGTGTCACGCCCTGACTGTAGAGAGCTTTATATGTCTCTATTTAGGTTTGGTCAGGGTGTGATTTGGGTGGGCATTCTATGTCCCTTTTTCTATGATTTGTATTTCTCTGTGTTTGACCTGGTGTGGTTCTCAATCAGAGGCAGCTGTCTATCGTTGTCTCTGATTGAGAACCATACTTAGGTATCCTTTTTCCCCCCACCTGTATTTGTGGGTAGTTGTCCTGTGAGCACTACGTTGGCGTCACGTTGGCGTTTCGTTTGGATTTTTTATTGTTTTGTTGTTATAATAAACAAGTATGTACGCTCCCCACGCTGCACTTTGGTCCGCTGTTTCTGATAACCAGACATTCTCGCTTGTCAAATTACTAGAGTCAGAGGAAAGTCTGTGATCGGTCAACAAGGACAGTTTGTGAGTTAGAGAGATGCACAGAGAGAGGGAGAAGAGACAGAGAGAGTTTTATCAGACGTACATGTACTGTATATAAGTAAAAGCATTTCATTGGACAGAGTACTGTATATAAAGGATGCTCTGTCCAATTAAATGCTTTTACTTGCAGGTTCATATATATTTTTTAAATGTATAAAATGTAAAAAAATCTATAAAAAAATCACATTTACATAAGTTTTCAGATCATGTACTCAGTGCTTTGTTGAAGCACCATTGGCAGTGATTACAGCCTCAAGTCTACTTGGGTATGACGCTACAAGCTTGGCACACCTGTATTTGGGGAGTTTCTCCCATTCTTCTCTGCAGATCCTCTCAAGCTCTGTCAGGTTGGATGGGGAGCGTCGATGCACAGTTATTTTCAGGTCTCTCCAGAGATGTTCGATCATGTTTAAGTCCGAACTTCGGCTGGGCCGAGCTCATTCAGAGACTTGTCTTGAAGCCACTCCTGCGTTGTCTTGGCTGTGTGCTTAGGGTCATTGTCCTGTTGGAAGGTGAACCTTCACCCCAGTCTGAGGCCCTGAGCGCTCTGTGGCAGGTTTTGCTCCGTTCATCTTTGCCTCGATCCTGACCTTTCCGCCAGTCCCTGCCACTGAAAAACATCCCCTCAGCATGATGCTGCCACCACCATACTTCACCGTAGGGTTTCCTCCAGACGTGATACTTGGCATTCAGGCCAAAGAGTTCAATCTTGGTTTCATCAGACCAGAGTATCTTCTTTCTCATGGTATGAGAGTCTTTTAGGTGCCTTTTGGCAAACTCCAAGTGGGCTGTCATGTGCCTTCTACTGAGGAGTGGCTTCTGTCTGGCCAGTCTACAATAAAGGCCTGATTGATGGAGTGCTGTAGAGATTATTGTCCTTCTGGAAGGTTCTCCCATCTCCACAGAGGAACTCTGCAGCTCTGTCAGTGTGACCATCTGGTTCTTGGTCACCTCCTTGACCAAGGCCCTTCCCCCGGGATGCTCAGTTTGGCCAGGCGGCCAGCTCTAGGAAGGGTCTTGGTGGTTCCAAACTTCTTCCATTTGAAAATGATGGAGGCTTGGTGGTCTGGGGGACCTTCAATGCTGCAGAAATGTTTTGGTACCTTTCCCCAGGTCTGTGACTCGACACAATCCTGTCTCGGAGCTCTCGGACAATTCCTTTGACCTCATGGCTTGTTTTTTTTTCTCTGACATGCACTATCTGTCACGTTCTGACCATAGGTTCTGTTATTTTATATTTTTTTTATTTTATCTTTGTTTTAGTATGGTCAGGGTGTGAGTTGGGTGGGCAGTCTATGTTGGTTTTTCTATGTTGGTTTTTGAGTTCTGGTTGTTGGATGGTAGGCTTCATCAATCTGGCCACTGTCAACTGTGGGACCTTATATAGACCAGTGTCTGCCTTTCCAAATCATGTACAATCAATTTAATTTACCACAGGTGGACTCCAATCAAGTTGAAGAAACATCTCAAGGATGACCAATGGAAACAGGAGGCACCTGAGCTCAATTTCCAGTCTCATAGCAAAGGGTCTGAATACTTATGTAAATAAGGTATTTTTTAAATTATTATTTGTAACCAGTTTGCACTTTGACATTATGGGGTTTTGTGTTTAGACTGATGAGGATTTATTTTATTTTATTAATTTGAGAATACTGCTATGACTTAATAAAATGTGGACATAGTCAAGCGGTCTGAATACTTTCTGTATGTATTAAAACTACCCAGACACACATCAAAGATACAGTCGTCCTTCTGAACTGATCTGCAGGAAGGAAACTGCTCAGGGATGTTAGGAAGAGAGACAGATTTTTTAAATTATTTATTTATTTTACCTCAATCTGAGCGTGAGGGGGCCTCAATCTGAGTGTGAGGGGGCCTCAATCTGAGCAAGAGGGGGCCACAATCTGAACATGAGGGGGCCTCAAACTGAGATATACAGTGAGGGAAAAAAGTATTTGATCCCCTGCTGATTTTGTACATTTGCCCACTGACAAAGAAATGATCCGTCTATCATTTTAATGGTAGGTTTATCTGAACAGTGAGAGACAGAATAACAACAAAAAAATAGAGAAAAACGCATGTCAGAAATGTTATAAATTGATTTGCATTTTAATGAGGGAAATAAGTATTTGAATGTGCTGACCACAAACTTACACAAATATTATCAATGGAAATCAAATGTATCAACCCATGGAGGTCTGGATTTGGAGTCACACTCAAAATTAAAGTGGAAAACCACACCACAGGCTGATCCAACTTTGATGTAATGTCCTTAAAACAAGTCAAAATGAGGCTCAGTAGTGTGTGTGGCCTCCACGTGCCTGTATGACCTCCAAACCACGCCTAGGCATGCTCCTGATGAGGTGGTGGATGGTCTGAGGGATCTCCTCCCAGACCTGGACTAAAGCATCCGCCAACTCCTGGACAGTCTGTGGTGCAATGTGGCGTTGGTGGATGGAGCGAGACATGATGTCCCAGATGTGCAAAATTGGATTCAGGTCTGGGGAACGGGCGGGCCAGTCCATAGCATCAATGCCTTCCTCTTGCAGGAACTGCTGACACACTCCAGCCACATGAGGTCTAGCATTGTCTTGCATTAGGAGGAACCCAGGGCCAACCGCACCAGCATATGGTCTTGCTAATTGCCTATAATTTCCACCTGTTGTCTATTCCATTTACACAACAGCATGTGAAATTTATTGTCAATCAGTGTTGCTTCCTAAGTGGACAGTTTTGATTTCACAGAAGTGTGATTGACTTGGAGTTACATTGTGTTGTTTAAGTGTTCCCTTTATTTTTTTGAGCAGTGTATATTTAAAAAAAAAATTTATGTTTTTTTTATTTTTTTATTGCCTAGCTCAGGAGGCAGCGTGATGATGTGAGGCCTTAGGCAATTGCCTCTTCTACCCAATGATAAGTCCGCCAGTGCAACCGCGGTGTCTGCAGCAAACCTGATGATGGAGTTGGTGTCATGCAAAGTCACTCAGTCATGGGTGGACAGGGAGCTAATAGATAAGGAGATAATGAGAGAGAAGGGAGAGACAGAGAGAGATATACGCTGGCTTGCGAAAGTATTCATCTTTGTATTTTTATTATATTGTTGCCTTACAACCTGGAAATAAAATGTATTTTGGGGTGTTTGTATCATTTGATTTATACGACATGGCTACCACTTTGAAGATGCAAAATATTTTTTATTTATTGTGAAAACAAACAAGAAATAAGAAAAAAAGAAAAGAAAACTTGAACGTAAATTACTATTCAACCCCCCAAAGTCAATACTTTGTAGAGTCACCTTTTGCAGCAATTACAGCAGCAAGTCTCTTGGGGTATGTCTCTATAAGCTTGGCACATCTAGCCACTGGGATTCTTGCCCATTCTAAACTGCTCCAGCTCTTTCAAGTTGGATGGGTTCCTCTGGTGTACACCAATCTTTAAGTCATACCACAGGTTCTCAATTGGATTGAGGTCTGGGCTTTGACTAGGAAATTCCAAGACATTTAAATGTTTCCCCTAATACCACTCGAGTGTTGCTTTAGCAGTATGCTTAGGGTCATTGTCCTGCTGGAAGGTGAACCTCCGTCCCAGTCTCAAATCTCTGGAAAAGTGGAATGTTTCCATTAGGAATTTCCCTCTATTTAGTGCCATCAATCATTCCTTCAGTTCTGACTAGTTTCCAAGTACCCGCCGATAAAAAACATACCCACAGCATGATGCTGCCACCACCATGCCTCACCATAGGGATTGTGTGATCTCAGGGTGATGAGAGGTGTTGGGTTTGCGCCAGACATAGCGTTACCCTTGATGGCCAAAAAGCTCAATTTTAGTCTCATCTGACCAGAGTACTTATTTCCATATGTTTGGGGAGTCTCCCACACACCTTTTGGTGAACACCAAATGTATTTGCAATTTTTTTTCTTTAAGTAATGCCTTTTTTTTCTGGCCACTCTTCCATAAAGCCCAGCTCTGTGGAGTGTAAGGCTTAACGTGGTGCTATGGACAGATACTCCACTCTCTGCTGTGGAGCTTTGCAGCTCCTTCAGGGTTATCTTTGGTCTCTTTGATGCCTCTCTGATTAATGCCCTCCTTGCCTGGTCTGTGAGTTTTGGTGGGCGGCCCTCTCTTTGCAGGTTTGTTGTGGTGCCATATTCTTTGCATTTTTTAATAATTGATTTAATGGTGCTTCGTGGGATGTTCAAAGTTTCAGATTTATTTTAGAACCCAACCCTGATCTGTACTTCTCCACAACTTGTCCTTGACCTGTTTGGAGAGCTCCTTGGTCTTCATGGTGTCGCTTTCTTGGAGAGCTCCTTGGTCTTCATGTTGTCGCTTGCTTGGTGATGCCCCTTGCTTAGTGATGTTGCACCTTTCAGAACAGATGTATATATACTGAGATCATGTGACAGATCATGTGACACTTACATTGCACACAGGGTTTATTTAACTATTTATGTGACTTCTGAAGGTAATTGGTTGCACCAGATCTTATTTAGGGGCTTCACAGCTTCATCGGGTACATTTGCACGCACCACTTTTCCTTTTTTTACATTTATATTTTGGAACAAGTTTTTTTCCATTTCACTTCACCAATTTGGACTATTTTGTGTACATGAAATCCCAAAAAAATCTATTTAAATTATAGGTTGTAATGCAACAAATGAGGAAAAACGCCAAGGGGGATGAATACTTTTGCAAGGCACTGTTTACAGAGAGAGAGAGAGAAAATGAGAGAGAGAAAAATAGAGAAAGTGAGAGAGAAAAAGAGGGAGATACTGAGAGAGAGAGTGAGAGAAAGAGAAAAAGAGAGAGAGAGAGAAAAAGAGAGAGAGCGAGAGAGAGAGAGAGAAAGAGGTAGATACTGAGAGAGAGAGTGAGAGAAAGAGAAAGATAAAAAGAGAGAGAGAGAAAGAGAGAGAGAGAGAGAGAGAGAAAGAGAGAGAGAGAGAGAGAGAAAGAAAGAAAGAAAGAAAGAAAGAAAGAAAGAAAGAAAGAAAGAAAGAAAGAAAGAAAGAAAGAAATGAGATACTGAGAGTGTCACGATCGCTATCTTGAAAATGACCAGACCAAGGTGCAGCATGGTGAGCATTTCCTCTTGATTTCTTTAAATGTCGCCAACAAAACAAGAACAACGTGACGCTCCGTGAGGCTATACCTGCATCAAACGAAGACAACTACCCACAAATACAAAAGGAAAAAAGCTGCCTAAGTACGATTCCCAATCAGAGACAACGATAGACAAGGTCATAACACCTGATTAAAATAATATTTATAGAGCTGTTATCTTCCGAATAAACTCTTAAAGGCCTAGTAATATTTTACATCAATAGCAGTCAATATTAATCATCACCTTATTTCAGTCTCATCTGAAAGTTGTAGATTCTTGGTTATCTGCACGAACCCTGGCTAACAAGTTGAATCAGCAATACAAAATTGGGTTTAATTATGTCTGTCTGTTCCTTCCTAACACTCGTTTGCAGCTGCTGTTGCTAACTCAACGGCTAGGAGGTATCACTTCTGTCGTGAATAAGAGTTCAGAGTTCATACCATTTGCAACCAAAGCTCACGCTGATGTTGGCTTCGTTCTGTAGTTATTATCTGAACCATTCTGACATCGGACCGTCGTCCTCACATCCTCGGAACAGGAGGTTATATTGTCGTCAAGGCTTTACATAGGAAGGGAGAGGAGGGCGTGTTTGAAAAGTTTTATAGCCCATGTCCCTTCACAGGGGCGGGCCACTGATTGAGCAGAGCCCTAACCTTATGAAAACCCAAATCTCACATTTTAGAAGCTAAAATCAGATTTCATCCCATCACGAATAATTTCATATTCAAACATTTAAATTGAACAACAATTCCATGTGAATCCGATAACTCTGATGTGTAGACTTTCCACTGTAGAGTTTATGTCATCTTACCATTGATGAGAATGTCCCAGATGACTACCGAACTGACATCATATTCATTAAGTACCAGCGCATATGTTCAATTGGTCGGATTACCAGAATATAGTTCATTTCCCCACACCTACTGATGTTCCCAGGATCTCTATGTTAACCAACGGGTTTGCAAATGTAACATCAGTAGGGTAGAGAGAGGAAAAAGGGGGGAAGAGGTATTTATGACTGTCATAAACCTACCCCCAGGGCCAACATCATGACAATAGAGAATAAAAAGATCTCTATGGTCAGGGCATGAGAGAGAGAGAGAGAGAGCGAGAGAGAGAGAGAGAGAGAGAGAGAGAGAGAGATAGAGACCCAGCTGGAAATAATTCACAAAACAACAGAGCAAACTAGAATGCTATTTGGCCCTAAACAGAGAGTACACAGCGGCAGAATACCTGACCACTGTGACTGACCCAAACTTAAGGAAAGCTTTGACTATATATAGACTCAGTGAGCATAGCCTTGCTATTGAGAAAGGCCGCCGTAGGCAGACCTTGCTCTCAAGAGAAGACTGTGCTCACTGCCCACAAAATGAGGTGGAAATCGAACTGCACTTCCTAACCTCCTGCCAAATATAAGACCATAGAGACACATATTTCCCTCAGATTACACAGACCCACAAAGATTTTGAAAACAATCACAATTTTGCTAAACTCCCATATCTACTGGGTCAAATACCACAGTGTGCATCACAGCAGCAAGATTTGTGGCCTGTTGCCACAAGAAAAGGGCAACCAGTGAAGAACACACACCATTGTAAATACAACCCATATTTATGCTTATGTATTTTCCTTTTTGTACTTTAACCATTTGCACATCATAACAACCCTGTATATACACATAATATGACATTTGAAATGTATCTATTGTTTTGGAACTTTTGTAATATGTAATATTTACTGTTTACTCTTTATTGGTGATTTCACTTTTGTTTATTATCTACTTCACTTGCTTTGACAATGTTAACATATATTTCCCATATATGCCAATAAAACCCCTTGAATTGAATTGAATTGAGAGACCCAGCTAGTACCTTTCTGAGAACCATATGCTACTTAGACCTTGGTGAGAGAGAGCTGTTCACCTAGTCACCTCATAGCAGGGAATTAAGCTGATGTTGGCAGAGAGAGAGAGAGAGAGAGAGAGAGAGAGAGAGAGAGAGAGAGAGAGAGAGAGAGAGAGAGAGAGAGAGAGAGAGAGAGAGAGAGAGAGAGAGAGAGAGAGAGAGAGAGAGAGAGAGAGAGAGAGAGAGAGAGAGAGAGAGAGAGAGAGAGAGAGAGAGAGAGAGAGAGAGAGAGAGAGAGAGAGAGAGAGAGAGAGAGAGAGAGAGAGAGAGGCAGGCTATGGGGGCCTCCTCAATGCTTTATTGAAATTGCAGTGATGCCAGACAGGCGAGGCTAGCTTCAACATAACATATCAATGAGGCTGTGTGGAAAGCCAATCACACAGCCAGGGTGCCACTAATTCATTTCAAACCCAAATCTCCAAATTGACCAGATGAAATTAGATACATCCAAGCTGTTCAAACTATCAACATTTATTCAGCTTTTCAAATGTAGCTTTTTTCTCAACAGCTTGCTTCCTTTAACTGTGAGCATTTTGATATATAGTAGTTGTCAAATGAAATTCCACTGGTGCTCCTCTTGTGTTTTCCAACACAAAAACTATTAATTATAACTTTAAAGGAATCAGACTTTAATGAGAAGCTATCAGAATCCTAGCAGGTCTGACAGTTAGGCTCAATATAAGTCCGCTTGGCATATCTACATATTGCATCTCCGTTTCTTCACAAGCAAATGAAAGTGAACTTGTGTTGCCACTAGTTCTGCCGTTGCTAAAATTAGTACGTTGACTGCAAACCTGCACCGACACTGACTCAGTTTCCAACAAACTAAATATTTAATGTGCTAGAATTGTCTTTCTGTGCTCTGAGACATGATTTGTGTCCCAAATGGCAACATATCCCGTTTGAATAGAGTGAATGTAGTGCACTAAACTCTTAGAAAAAAAGGGTTCCTAAAGGTTTCTTTAGCTGTCCTCTTCCTCTGTGGGAAGGGTTCTACATGGAACCCAGAATGGTTCTACATGGAACCCAGAATGGTTCTACATGGAACCCAGAATGGTTCTACATGGAACCCAAAGGGTTCTACCTGGAGACAAAAAAAAGTGTTCTTCAAAGGTTTCTCTTACTGGTGACAACCCCCAAAACCTTTTAAGGTTCTAGATATAACCCTTTTGGTTCCATGTAGAACCATTCGTGACAGGTAGCCTAGTGGTTAGAGTGTTGGGCCAGTAACTGAACGGTTGCTGGATCAAGTCACTGAGCATGACAGGGCAAACATCTGTCGTTCTGCCCCTGAACAAGGCAGTTAACCCACTCTTCATAGGCCGTCATTGCAAATAAGAATTTGTTCTTAAACTGACTTGCCTAGTTAAATCAAAATACAATTCTGCATTCCATGCAGAGTGTACAAAGAGAACAGGTTGACATTGGGGAGGAAAACAGTCTGTCACAGAGTGGGAGGGCCGTCACAGAGTGGGAGGGTCGTCACAGAGTGGGAGGGTCGTCACAGTGTGACAGAATGGGAGGGTCGTCACAGAGTGGGAGGGTCGTCACAGAGTGCGAGGGTCGTCACAGAGTGGGAGGGTCGTCACAGAGTGGGAGGGTCGTCACAGTGTGACAGAATGGGAGGGTCGTCACAGAGTGGGAGGGTCGTCACAGAGTGGGAGGGTCATCACAGTGTGGGAGGATCGTCACAGTGTAACAGAGTGGGAGGGTTGTCACAGAGTGGGAGGGTCATCACAGTGTGGGAGGATCGTCACAGTGTGGGAGGATCGTCACAGTGTGGGAGGATCGTCACAGTGTAACAGAGTGGGATGGTCGTCACAGTGTGGGAGTGTCGTCACAGTGTAACAGAGTGGGAGGGTCGTCACAGTGTGGGAGGATCGTCACAGTGTAACAGAGTGGGAGGGTCATCACAGTGTGGGAGGATCGTCACAGTGTAACAGAGTGGGAGGGTCGTCACAGTGTAACAGAGTGGGAGGGTCATCACAGTGTGGGAGGATCGTCACAGTGTAACAGAGTGGGAGGATCGTCACAGTGTAACAGAGTGGGAGGATCGTCACAGTGTAACAGAGTGGGAGAATCGTCACAGTGTAACAGAGTGGGAGGATCGTCACAGTGTAACAGAGTGGGAGGGTCATCACAGTGTGACAGAGTGGGAGGGTCGTCACAGTGTGGGAGGATCGTCACAGTGTAACAGAGTGGGAGGGGCTTCACACATGAAAGACTTCAAGGTCATAACACTGGACAACAGTCCTGTATGTATAGTCTGTTACCAGCTACTGGGCCACAGTCCTGTATGTATAGTCCGCTACCAGCTACTGGACAACAGTCCTGTATGTATAGTCTGCTGTCAGCTACTGGACAGCAGTCCTGTATGTATAGTCTGCTGCCAGCCAGGGCTGCAAATGAGTTGTCATCCAGAAGCCCTCCACCCATCTGTGAGCTATACCTCTCTACTAGAACATTAAGGCTTAATAAACGCTGCCGTGATGAAAATAAATCAGGTCCTGAGCCTAAAGAAAGGGAAGGATAACAACACAGTTACTATGTGATTTATCCTCATTAAACTGCTGTTTACAGTGGGCCGTAATTAAACTTGAAAACGTACATTTGTGTTCAGCCATCATTAACTGTAACCGGGAGAGCTCCAGAGGGTTTATAATACAGTTATCCTTCTGCTGTTGTTTCTTCTTCTCCTCTTCCTCTTCTGCTGTTACAGGGGGTTTACAATACAGTTATCCTTCTGCTGTTACAGGGGGTTTCTAATGCAGTTATCCTTCTGCTGTTACAGGGGGTTTATAATACAGTTATCCTTCTGCTGCTCCAGAGGGTTTATAATACAGTTATCCTTCTGCTGTTGTTTCTTCTTCTCCTCTTCCTCTTCTGCTGTTACAGGGGGTTTATAATACAGTTATCCTTCTGCTGTTACAGGGGGTTTCTAATGCAGTTATCCTTCTGCTGTTACAGGGGGTTTATAATACAGTTATCCTTCTGCTGTTACAGGGGGTTTATAATGCAGTTATCATTCTGCTGTTACAGGGGGTTTCTAATACAGTTATCCTTCTGCTGTTACAGGGGGTTTATAATGCAGTTATCCTTCTGCTGTTACAGGGGGTTTATAATGCAGTTATCCTTCTGCTGTTACAGGGGGTTTATGATACAGTTATCCTTCTGCTGTTACAGGGGGTTTATAATACAGTTATCCTTCTGCTGTTACAGGGGGTTTATAATACAGTTATCCTTCTGCTGTTGTTTCTTCTTCTCCTCTTCCTCTTCTGCTGTTACAGGGGATTTCTAATACAGTTATCCTTCTACTGTTACAGGGGGTTTATAATACAGTTATCCTTCTGCTGTTGTTTCTTCTTCTCCTCTTCCTCTTCTGCTGTTACAGGGGGTTTATAATACAGTTATCCTTCTGCTGTTACAGGGGGTTTATAATACAGTTATCCTTCTGCTGCTCCAGAGAGTTTCTAATGCAGTTATCCTTCTGCTGTTGTTTCTTCTTCTCCTCTTCCTCTTCTGCTGTTACAGGGGGTTTCTAATACAGTTATCCTTCTGCTGTTACAGGGGGTTTCTAATGCAGTTATCCTTCTGCTGTTACAGGGGGTTTCTAATACAGTTATCCTTCTGCTGTTGTTTCTTCTTCTCCTCTTCCTCTTCTGCTGTTACAGGGGGTTTCTAATACAGTTATCCTTCTGCTGTTGTTTCTTCTTCTCCTCTTCCTCTTCTGCTGTTACAGGGGATTTCTAATGCAGTTATCCTTCTGCTGTTACAGGGGGTTTATAATACAGTTATCCTTCTGCTGTTACAGGGGGTTTATAATACAGTTATCCTTCTGCTGCTCCAGAGGGTTTATAATACAGTTATCCTTCTGCTGTTACAGGGGGTTTATAATACAGTTATCCTTCTGCTGTTACAGGGGGTTTATAATACAGTTATTCTTCTGCTGCTCCAGAGGGTTTATAATACAGTTATCCTTCTGCTGTTACAGGGGGTTTATAATACAGTTATCCTTCTGCTGTTACAGGGGGTTTATAATACAGTTATCCTTCTGCTGCTCCAGAGGGTTTATAATACAGTTATCCTTCTGCTGTTACAGGGGGTTTATAATACAGTTATCATTCTGCTGTTACAGGGGGTTTATAATACAGTTATCCTTCTGCTGTTAAAGGGGGTTTATAATACAGTTATCCTTCTGCTGTTACAGGGGGTTTCTAATACAGTTATCCTTCTGCTGTTACAGGGGGTTTATAATACAGTTATCCTTCTGCTGTTACAGGGGGTTTATAATACAGTCATCCTTCTGCTGTTACATGGGGTTTATAATACAGTTATCCTTCTGCTGTTACAGGGGGTTTATAATACAGTTATCCTTCTGCTGTTACAGGGGGTTTATAATACAGTTATCCTTCTGCTGTTACAGGGGGTTCATAATACAGTTATCCTTCTGCTGTTACAGGGGGTTTATAATACAGTTATCCTTCTGCTGTTACAGGGGGTTTATAATACAGTTATCCTTCTGCTGCTCCAGAGGGTTTATAATACAGTTATCCTTCTGCTGTTACAGGGGGTTTATAATACAGTTATCCTTCTGCTGTTACAGGGGGTTTATAATACAGTTATCCTTCTGCTGTTACAGGGGGTTTATAATACAGTTATCCTTCTGCTGTTACAGGGGGTTTATAATACAGTTATCCTTCTGCTGTTACAGGGGGTTTATAATACAGTTATCCTTCTGCTGTTGTTTCTCCTTCTCCTCTTCCTCTTCTGCTGTTACAGGGGGTTTATAATGCAGTTATACTTCTGCTGTTACAGGGGGTTTATAATACAGTTATCCTTCTGCTGTTACAGGGGGTTTATAATACAGTTATCCTTCTGCTGTTACAGGGGGTTTATAATGCAGTTATCCTTCTGCTGCTCCAGAGGGTTTATAATACAGTTATCCTTCTGCTGTTACAGGGGGTTTATAATACAGTTATCCTTCTGCTGTTACAGGGGGTTTATAATACAGTTATCCTTCTGCTGTTACAGGGGGTTTATAATACAGTTATCCTTCTGCTGTTACAGGGGGTTTATAATACAGTTATCCTTCTGCTGTTACAGGGGGTTTATAATACAGTTATCCTTCTGCTGTTACAGGGGGTTTATAATACAGTTATCCTTCTGCTGTTACAGGGGGTTTATAATACAGTTATCCTTCTGCTGTTACAGGGGGTTTATAATGCAGTTATCCTTCTGCTGTTACAGGGGGTTTATAATGCAGTTATCCTTCTGCTGTTACAGGGGGTTTATAATACAGTTATCCTTCTGCTGTTACAGGGGGTTTATAATACAGTTATCCTTCTGCTGTTACAGGGGGTTTATAATACAGTTATCCTTCTGCTGTTACAGGGGGTTTATAATACAGTTATCCTTCTGCTGTTACAGGGGGTTTATAATACAGTTATCCTTCTGCTGTTACAGGGGGTTTATAATACAGTTATCCTTCTGCTGTTACAGGGGGTTTATAATACAGTTATCCTTCTGCTGTTACAGGGGGTTCATAATACAGTTATCCTTCTGCTGTTACAGGGGGTTTCTAATACAGTTATCCTTCTGCTGTTACAGGGGGTTTATAATACAGTTATCCTTCTGCTGTTACAGGGGGTTTATAATGCAGTTATCCTTCTGCTGTTACAGGGGGTTTCTAATACAGTTATCCTTCTGCTGTTACAGGGGGTTTATAATACAGTTATCCTTCTGCTGTTACAGGGGGTTTATAATACAGTTATTCTTCTGCTGCTCCAGAGGGTTTATAATACAGTTATCCTTCTGCTGTTACAGGGGGTTTATAATACAGTTATCCTTCTGCTGCTCCAGAGGGTTTATAATACAGTTATCCTTCTGCTGTTACAGGGGGTTTATAATACAGTTATCCTTCTGCTGTTACAGGGGGTTTATAATACAGTTATCCTTCTGCTGTTAAAGGGGGTTTATAATACAGTTATCCTTCTGCTGTTACAGGGGGTTTCTAATACAGTTATCCTTCTGCTGTTACAGGGGGTTTATAATACAGTTATCCTTCTGCTGTTACAGGGGGTTTATAATACAGTTATCCTTCTGCTGTTACATGGGGTTTATAATACAGTTATCCTTCTGCTGTTACAGGGGGTTTATAATACAGTTATCCTTCTGCTGTTACAGGGGGTTTATAATACAGTTATCCTTCTGCTGTTACAGGGGGTTCATAATACAGTTATCCTTCTGCTGTTACAGGGGGTTTATAATACAGTTATCCTTCTGCTGTTACAGGGGGTTTATAATACAGTTATCCTTCTGCTGTTACAGGGGGTTTATAATACAGTTATCCTTTTGCTGTTACAGGGGGTTTATAATACAGTTATCCTTCTGCTGTTACAGGGGGTTTATAATACAGTTATCCTTCTGCTGTTACAGGGGGTTTATAATACAGTTATCCTTCTGCTGTTGTTTCTCCTTCTCCTCTTCCTCTTCTGCTGTTACAGGGGGTTTATAATGCAGTTATACTTCTGCTGTTACAGGGGGTTTATAATACAGTTATCCTTCTGCTGTTACAGGGGGTTTATAATACAGTTATCCTTCTGCTGTTACAGGGGGTTTATAATGCAGTTATCCTTCTGCTGTTACAGGGGGTTTCTAATACAGTTATCCTTCTGCTGTTACAGGGGGTTTATAATACAGTTATCCTTCTGCTGTTACAGGGGGTTTATAATACAGTTATCCTTCTGCTGTTACAGGGGGTTTATAATACAGTTATCCTTCTGCTGTTACAGGGGGTTTATAATACAGTTATCCTTCTGCTGTTACAGGGGGTTTATAATACAGTTATCCTTCTGCTGTTACAGGGGGTTTATAATGCAGTTATCCTTCTGCTGTTACAGGGGGTTTATAATGCAGTTATCCTTCTGCTGTTACAGGGGGTTTATAATACAGTTATCCTTCTGCTGTTACAGGGGGTTTATAATACAGTTATCCTTCTGCTGTTACAGGGGGTTTATAATACAGTTATCCTTCTGCTGTTACAGGGGGTTTATAATACAGTTATCCTTCTGCTGTTACAGGGGGTTTATAATACAGTTATCCTTCTGCTGTTACAGGGGGTTTATAATACAGTTATCCTTCTGCTGTTACAGGGGGTTTATAATACAGTTATCCTTCTGCTGTTACAGGGGGTTCATAATACAGTTATCCTTCTGCTGTTACAGGGGGTTTCTAATACAGTTATCCTTCTGCTGTTACAGGGGGTTTATAATACAGTTATCCTTCTGCTGTTACAGGGGGTTTATAATGCAGTTATCCTTCTGCTGTTACAGGGGGTTTCTAATACAGTTATCCTTCTGCTGTTACAGGGGGTTTATAATACAGTTATCCTTCTGCTGTTACAGGGGGTTTATAATACAGTTATTCTTCTGCTGCTCCAGAGGGTTTATAATACAGTTATCCTTCTGCTGTTACAGGGGGTTTATAATACAGTTATCCTTCTGCTGCTCCAGAGGGTTTATAATACAGTTATCCTTCTGCTGTTACAGGGGGTTTATAATACAGTTATCCTTCTGCTGTTACAGGGGGTTTATAATACAGTTATCCTTCTGCTGTTAAAGGGGGTTTATAATACAGTTATCCTTCTGCTGTTACAGGGGGTTTCTAATACAGTTATCCTTCTGCTGTTACAGGGGGTTTATAATACAGTTATCCTTCTGCTGTTACAGGGGGTTTATAATACAGTTATCCTTCTGCTGTTACATGGGGTTTATAATACAGTTATCCTTCTGCTGTTACAGGGGGTTTATAATACAGTTATCCTTCTGCTGTTACAGGGGGTTTATAATACAGTTATCCTTCTGCTGTTACAGGGGGTTCATAATACAGTTATCCTTCTGCTGTTACAGGGGGTTTATAATACAGTTATCCTTCTGCTGTTACAGGGGGTTTATAATACAGTTATCCTTCTGCTGTTACAGGGGGTTTATAATACAGTTATCCTTTTGCTGTTACAGGGGGTTTATAATACAGTTATCCTTCTGCTGTTACAGGGGGTTTATAATACAGTTATCCTTCTGCTGTTACAGGGGGTTTATAATACAGTTATCCTTCTGCTGTTGTTTCTCCTTCTCCTCTTCCTCTTCTGCTGTTACAGGGGGTTTATAATGCAGTTATACTTCTGCTGTTACAGGGGGTTTATAATACAGTTATCCTTCTGCTGTTACAGGGGGTTTATAATACAGTTATCCTTCTGCTGTTACAGGGGGTTTATAATGCAGTTATCCTTCTGCTGTTACAGGGGGTTTATAATACAGTTATCCTTCTGCTGTTACAGGGGGTTTATAATGCAGTTATCCTTCTGCTGTTACAGGGGGTTTCTAATACAGTTATCCTTCTGCTGTTACAGGGGGTTTATAATACAGTTATCCTTCTGCTGTTACAGGGGGTTTATAATACAGTTATCCTTCTGCTGTTACAGGGGGTTTATAATACAGTTATCCTTCTGCTGTTACAGGGGGTTTATAATACAGTTATCCTTCTGCTGCTCCAGAGGGTTTATAATACAGTTATCCTTCTGCTGTTACAGGGGGTTTATAATGCAGTTATCCTTCTGCTGTTACAGGGGGTTTCTAATACAGTTATCCTTCTGCTGTTGTTTCTTCTTCTCCTCTTCCTCTTCTGCTGTTACAGGGGGTTTCTAATACAGTTATCCTCCTGCTGCTCCAGAGGGTTTATAATACAGTTATCCTTCTGCTGTTGTCTCTTCTTCTCCTCTTCCTCTTCTGCTGTTACAGGGGATTTCTAATACAGTTATCCTTCTGCTGTTACAGGGGGTTTATAATACAGTTATCCCTCTGCTGTTACAGGGGTTTTCTAATACAGTTATCCTTCTGCTGTTACAGGGGGTTTATAATACAGTTATCCTTCTGCTGTTACAGGGGGTTTCTAATACAGTTATCCTTCTGCTGTTACAGGGGGTTTATAATGCAGTTATCCTTCTGCTGTTACAGGGGGTTTATAATACAGTTATCCTTCTGCTGTTACAGGGGGTTTCTAATACAGTTATCCTTCTGCTGTTACAGGGGGTTTATGATGCAGTTATCCTTCTGCTGTTACAGAGGGTTTATAATACAGTTATCCTTCTGCTGCTCCAGAGGGTTTATAATACAGTTATCCTTCTGCTGTTACAGGGGGTTTATAATACAGTTATCCTTCTGCTGTTACAGGGGGTTTATAATACAGTTATCCTTCTGCTGTTACAGGGGGTTTATAATACAGTTATCCTTCTGCTGTTACAGGGGGTTTCTAATACAGTTATCCTTCTGCTGTTACAGGGGGTTTATAATGCAGTTATCCTTCAGCTGTTACAGGGGGTTTATAATACAGTTATCCTTCTGCTGTTACAGGGGGTTTATAATACAGTTATCCTTCTGCTGTTACAGGGGGTTTATAATGCAGTTATCCTTCTGCTGTTACAGAGGGTTTATAATGCAGTTATCCTTCTGCTGTTACAGGGGGTTTCTAATACAGTTATCCTTCTGCTGTTACAGGGGGTTTATAATACAGTTATCCTTCTGCTGTTGTTTCTCCTGCTCCTCTTCCTCTTAATGCTGTTACAGGGGGTTTCTAATACAGTTATCCTTCTGCTGTTACAGGGGGTTTATAATACAGTTATCCTTCTGCTGTTGTTTCTCCTTCTCCTCTTCCTCTTAATGCTGTTACAGGGGGTTTCTAATACAGTTATCCTTCTGCTGTTACAGGGGGTTTATAATGCAGTTATCCTTCTGCTGCTCCAGGGGGTTTATAATACAGTTATCCTTCTGCTGTTATAGGGGGTTTATAATACAGTTATCTTTCTGCTGTTACAGGGGGTTTCTAATACAGTTATCCTTCTGCTGTTACAGGGGGTTTCTAATACAGTTATCCTTCTGCTGTTACAGGGGGTTTATAATACAGTTATCCTTCTGCTGTTACAGGGGGTTTATAATACAGTTATCCTTCTGCTGTTGTTTCTCCTTCTCCTCTTCCTCTTCTGCTGTTACAGGGGGTTTCTAATACAGTTATCCTTCTGCTGTTACAGGGGGTTTATAATGCAGTTATCCTTCTGCTGTTACAGGGGGTTTATAATACAGTTATCCTTCTGCTGTTACAGGGGGTTTATAATACAGTTATCCTTCTGCTGTTACAGGGGGTTTATAATACAGTTATCCTTCTGCTGTTACAGGGGGTTTCTAATACAGTTATCCTTCTGCTGTTACAGGGGGTTTCTAATACAGTTATCCTTCTGCTGTTACAGGGGGTTTCTAATACAGTTATCCTTCTGCTGTTACAGGGGGTTTCTAATACAGTTATCCTTCTGCTGTTACAGGGGGTTTATAATACAGTTATCCTTCTGCTGTTACAGGGGGTTTCTAATACAGTTATCCTTCTGCTGTTACAGGGGGTTTATAATACAGTTATCCTTCTGCTGTTACAGGGGGTTTATAATACAGTTATCCTTCTGCTGTTACAGGGGGTTTATAATACAGTTATCCTTCTGCTGTTACAGGGGGTTTATAATACAGTTATCCTTCTGCTGTTACAGGGGGTTTATAATACAGTTATCCTTCTGCTGTTACAGGGGGTTTATAATACAGTTATCCTTCTGCTGTTACAGGGGATTTATAATGCAGTTATCCTTCTGCTGTTACAGGGGGTTTATAATGCAGTTATCCTTCTGCTGCTCCAGAGGGTTTATAATACAGTTATCCTTCTGCTGTTACAGGGGGTTTATAATACAGTTATCCTTCTGCTGTTACAGGGGGTTTCTAATACAGTTATCCTTCTGCTGTTACAGGGGGTTTATAATACAGTTATCCTTCTGCTGCTCCAGAGGGTTTATAATACAGTTATCCTTCTGCTGCTCCAGAGGGTTTATAATACAGTTATCCTTCTGCTGCTCCAGAGGGTTTATAATACAGTTATCCTTCTGCTGTTGTTTCTCCTTCTCCTTGTCCTCTTCTACTGTTGTGTTTCTACTTCTCCTTGTCCTCTTCCACTTCTGCTGCCATTGCAGAACATTCCAATGTATATTAGACTATAAGGTCCATGGCTATAAAGCACAGAGTAGGGGGAGGGGCTAGGGAAACCACATCCAGAGATGAAGGCCCATCACACTGGCCACAGACATACAGACAGAGAAAAAGAGAGATAGAGAGAGAGAGGTGTGGGGGGCGACAGATGGACAGACACAGAGAGATAGAGAGAGAATGGGGACGGACGGAATGACATTGAGAGAAAGAGAGAGAGAGCGAAAGAGAGAGATATACTATAGAGACAATCACTTAGTACCTTATTTTCCTCATTAAGGCGAAGCTGTCATTGTACTGTGAAACGTTTACTGTAGCCCCTGTGTCTTGCATGACAGCTGTCTATGTGTTGTGCAATAACTGAGCGCCTCTCTCTCTCTCTCTCTCCTTGTGAAGTTACCAGAGGTGGTGAGCCATGTCCTCTTAATGAGACGTATGTACAGTGGGGCCAACGTTGGGTGCAATATTATTTTACCCAGACTGCCAAATGGCGAGTGCCGGCCACATCTTAAAACAATCCTTTCATTGGATGCCAGTGTTATTCTCCCCATTTCCGGGTAAACAAACAACCACAAAAACCTCTCAAAAAGTTTGATTTGTTTATGTCTTGTATTTGTTGGTGTTATATTTGTTATTTTGTTTGTGTTGTATTTGTTGTGTTGTTTTTGTTTTGTGTTGTATTTGTTGTGTTGTTTTTGTTTTGTGTTGTATTTGTTGTGTTGTTTTTGTTTTGTGTTGTATTTGTTGTGTTGTTTTTGTTTTGTGTTGTATTTGTCGTGTTGTTTTTGTTTTGTGTTGTATTTGTTGTGTTGTTTTTGTTTTGTGTTGTATTTGTTGTGTTGTTTTTGTTTTGTGTTGTATTTGTCGTGTTGTTTTTGTTTTGTGTTGTATTTGTTGTGTTGTTTTTGTTTTGTGTTGTATTTGTTGTGTTGTGTTGTTTTTGTGTTGTATTTGTCGTGTTGTTTTTGTTTTGTGTTGTATTTGTTGTGTTGTTTTTGTTTTGTTTTGTGTTGTATTTGTCGTGTTGTTTTTGTTTTGTGTTGTATTTGATCATGTTGTATTTACTTACAGTACCAGTCGAAAGTTTGGACACCGACTCATTCAAGGGTTTTTCTTTATTTTTACTATTTTCTACATTGTAGAGTGAAGACATCACAACTGTAAAATAAAACATATAGAATCATGTAGTAATCAAAAAGTGTTAAACGAATCAAAATTTATTTTAGATTTTAGATTCATTGAAGTAGCCACCCTTTGCCTTGATAACAGCTTTGCACACTCTTGGCATTCTCTCAACCAGCTTCACCTGGAACGCTTTAATAACAGTTTTGAAGGAGTTCCCACATATGCTGAGCACTTGTTGGCTGCTTTTCCTTCACTCTGCGGTCCAACTCATCCCGTACCATCTGAATTGGGTTGAGGTCGGGTGATTGTGGAGGCCAGGTCATCTGATGCAACACTCCATCATTTGCCTTCTTTGTCAAATATCCCTTACACTGCCTGGAGGTGTGTTGGGTCATTGTCCTGTTGAAACACAAATGATAGACCCAAAAAGCACAAACCAGATGGGATGGTGCATCGCTGCAGAAGGCTGTGGTAGCCATGCTGATTAAGTGTGACTTGAATTCTCAACAAATCACTGACAGTGTCATCAGCAAAGCCCCAAACCATCACACCTCCTCCTCCATGCTTCACCTTGGGAACCACACATGCAGAGATTATCCGTTCACTTACTCTGCATCTCACAAAGACATGGCGGTTGGAACCAAAAATTTCAAATTTGGACTCATCAGACCAAAGAACATATTTCCACCGGTCTATTGTCTATCGCTCGTGTTTCTTGGCCCAAGCAAGTCTCTTCTTCTTTTTGGTGTCCTTTGGTAGTGGTTTCTTTAAAGCAATTTGACCATGAAGGCCTGATTCACACAGTCTCCTCTGAACAGTTGATATTGAGATGTCTCTGTTCCTTGAACTCTGTGAAGCATTTATTTGGGTTGCAATCTGAGGTGCAGATAATTGCCCATTTCTGTCGCTTTAAAAGTTAAACTCTCCGGATTGACTGACCTTCATTTCGTGAAGTGATGATGGACTGTCATTTCCCTTTGCTTATTTGAGGTGTTCTCACCATAATATGGACTTGGTATTTTACCAAAAAGGGATATCTTCTGAATACCTCCCTTCCTTGTCACAACACAACAAATTGGCTCAAAATAAATTAAATACATTCCACAAATTAACTTCTAACAAGGCACAGTAATTGAAATGCATTCCAGTTGACTACCTCATGAAGCTGGTTGAGAGAATGCCAATATCATCGACTGTATCCTTATGTAATACATGTATCACTAGCCACTTTAACTATGCCACTTTGTTTACATACTCATCTCATATGTATATACTGTACTCGATACCATCTACTGTATCTTGCCTATGCTGCTCTGTACCATCACTCATTCATATATCCTTATGTACATATTCTTTATCCCCTCACACTGTGTACAAGACAGTAGTTTTGGAATTGTTAGTTAGATTACTTGTTGGTTATTACTGCATTGTCGGAACTAGAAGCACAAGCATTTCGCTACACTCGCATTAACATCTGCTAACCATGTGTATGTGACAAATAAAATTTGATTTGATTTGATTTGAGTGTGCAATGCTGTCATCAAGGCAAGGGATGACTCCTTTGAAGAATCTCAAATGAAAAATATATTTGTTTAACACTTTTTATTTGTTTATTTGTTGAACAATACATGTTTCCATATATGTTATTTCATAGTTTTGATGTCTTCACTATTATTCTACGATGTAAGAAATAAAGACAAACCCTTGAATGAGTAGGTGTGTCCAAACTTTTGACTGGTACTCTATGTCAGAAGTTACCTCTGAGCCTCTTACTAATTGGCAGTAAAACAGAGGAAGTCTTACTTCTCACTTTATTACCCCCAGATTAAATCTGAGGTATTCACCATCTGACTGGGTGAAATACTGACTTCACTGGTCTGTATGTTGTATTTGGTGAGTTGTATTTAATGATGTTGTATTGTAAATAAAATAAATAATAAACAAACAACGAACCGTGACTACAGAGGTGCTACGTGCACTAACTCAAAACAATATCCCATAAAACACAGGTGGAAAAAGGCTACCTAAATATGATCCCCAATTAGAGACAACGATTACCAGCTGCCTCTAATTGGGAATCATCATCACCAACATAGAAATAATAACCCAGAACCCCACATAGAAATAACTAACTAGAACAAATCAAATCAAATGTATTTATATAGCTTCTTACATCAGCTGATATCTCAAAGTGCTGTACAGAAACCCAGCCTAAAACCCCAAACAGCAAGCAATGCAAGTGTAGAAGCACGGTGGCTAGGAAAAAGTCCCTAGAAAGGCCAAAACCTAGGAAGAAACCTAGAGAGGAACCAGGCTATGTGGGGTGGCCAGTCCTCTTCTGGCTGTGCCGGGTGGAGACTATAACAGAACATGGCCAAGATGTTCAAATGTTCATAAATTACTCTCTATGGTCAGGACGTGAGATTTGTTTATGTTCTATTTGTTTATGATGTATTTGTTGTGTTGTAGTTGTTCATTTTGTATTTGTTTGTGTTTGTTTCTTCAAACTGTAAATCAAGAGAGTATGTGCATCTGCACTCATGCATTATGGGAAGAGGAGTCATGTCTTGTCTGGTGCTACAAACCCCACATCCATCTCTCCATTCATGGTACAACAGCATGGTTTCTCTCCTTTACACTGTTAACCCTATCCACTCCCAGCCATCCTGCCCACCAGCCAGCCAGGCTCCTAATAACAAACACAAATAGATCACAAATAGATCTGGAGGAAAGGTTAATGGTCTGGAGGACAGGCTAATGGTCTGGAGGACAGGCTAATGGTCTGGAGGAAAGGTTAATGGTCTGGAGGACAGGCTAATGGTCTGGAGGACAGACTAATGGTCTGGAGGAAAGGTTAATGGTCTGGAGGACAGGTTAATGGTCTGGAGGACGGGCTAATGGTCTGGAGGACAGGTTAATGGTCTGGAGGACGGGTTAATGGTCTGGAGGACAGGCTAATGGTCTGGAGGAAAGGTTAATGGTCTGGAGGGCATGCTAATGGTCTGCAGGAAAGCTTAATGGTCTGGAGGAAAGGTTAATGGTCTGGAGGACAGGTTAATGGTATGGAGGACAGGTTAATGGTCTGGAGGACAGGTTAATGGTCTGGAGGACAGGTTAATGGTCTGGAGGACAGGCTAATGGTCTGCAGGATAGGTTCATGGTCTGGAGGACAGGTTAATGGTCTGGAGGACAGGTTAATGGTCTGGAGGACAGGCTAATGGTCTGCAGGATAGGTTAATGGTCTGGAGGACAGGCTAATGGTCTGCAGGATAGGTTCATGGTCTGGAGGACAGGTTAATGGTCTGGAGGACAGGTTAATGGTCTGGAGGACAGGCTAATGGTCTGCAGGATAGGTTAATGGTCTGGAGGACAGGTTAATGGTCTGGAGGACAGGTTAATGGTCTGGAGGACAGTTTAATGGTCTGCAGGAAAGCTTAATGGTCTGGAGGACAGGTTCATGGTCTGGAGGACAGGTTAATGGTCTGGAGGACAGGTTAATGGTCTGGAGGACAGGTTAATGGTCTGTAGCGAAGGTTAATGGTCTGGAGGACAGGTTATTAATGGTCTGCAGGACGGGCTAATGGTCTGGAGGACATGCTGACTCCCCTTTAACTTCTCATAACATTTACCACAGGTTGTCTCCCAAAAGGCACACCATTCCCTATATAGTACATTACTTTTGACCAGTTGCTAGTTGCTGGTCTAAAGTAGTGCACTACATAGGGAATAGGGCTCTGGTCTAAAGTAGTGCACTACATAGGGAATAGGGCTCTGGTCTAAAGTAGTGCACTACATAGGGAATAGGGCTCTGGTCTAAAGTAGTGCACTATATAGGGAATAGGGTGGCATTTGGGCTGCAGGCAGGGTCTGGTCTGGTCCAAACCTGGACTGGAATTATTTACATAAGCAGGTGATTCAAAAAGAATAAACTGTGTTTTAATTGTTGAATCAAATCAAATTCAAGTTTATTAGTCGAGTACAAAGATTTGCACATGATATCGCAGGTGCAGTGAAATGCTTGTGTTTACAGTGCAACGATACCTAGCAATAAAAAATAATAATAATACCATATACACATATTCCAGAAAAACAAAGGAAATATTACAAGTCTGAGATGGAAATCTAAATATATAAATATATGTTTGTAAATGCAGTACATACAGTACCTTTAGAAAATATTCAGACCCCTTGACTTATTCCACAATTTGTTGTGTTACAGCCTGAATTCCACATGGATTAGATTTTGGTTTTGTTATCACCCATCTACATGCAATACCCCATAATGACAAAAGTGAAAACATGTTTTTAGAAATCTTTGCAAATTTAAAATGAAAGACATAAATCAGCCCAGTACACCAGGTCTCCCATGTACACCAGGCCAGCCGAGTACACCAGGCCTCCTAGCCAAGTACACCAGGCCTCCCAGCACAGTACACCAGGACTCCCAGCATAATACACCAGGCCTCCCAGGCCAGCCGAGTACACCAGGCCAGACCAGTACACCAGGGTAGCCAAGTACACCAGGCCAGCCCCGTGCCCTCAATTTCACACAAATTATCAATGAACCTACCAGGTACAACCCCAAATCCGTGAACACGGGCACCCTCATAGATATCATCCTGACCAACCTGCCCTCTAAATACACCTCTGCTGTCTTGAACCAGGATCTCAGCGATCACTGCCCCATTGCCTGCGTCCGTAATGGACCTGCGGTCAAACCCTATTACTAGCCTGTTCAACCTCTCTTTCGTATCATCTGAGATGGAAAGCTGCCGCGGTCATCCCCCTCTTCAAAGGGGGAGACATTCTAGACCTAAACTGTTACATACCTATATCTATCATACCCTGCCATTCTTCAGGTCTTCAAAAGCCAAGTTAACAAACAGATTACCGACCATTTTGAATCCACCGTACCTTCTCCACTATGCAATCTGGTTTCAGAGCTGGTCATGGGTACACCTCAGCCCCGCTCAAGTTCCTAACCGATTGCTGCACGCACCTGCCCGCCTGTCCAGCATCACTATTCTGGACGGTTCTGACTTAGAATATGTGGACAATTACAAATACCTAGGTGTCTGGTTAGACTGTAAACTCTCCTTCCAGACTCACATTAAGCATCTCCAATCCAGAATTAAATCTAGAATCAGCTTCCTATGTCCTTTGGCCGCCTTTCCTTCCAGTTCTCTGCTGCCAATGACTGGAACAAATTGCAAAAATCACTGAAGCTGGAGACTCATATCTCCCTCACTAACTTTAAGCATCAGCTGTCATAGCAGCTCACAGATCATTGCACTTGTACACAGCCCATATGTAAATAGCACATTCAACTACTTCATCCCCATATTGTCATTTATTTTCTTGCTCCTTTGCACCCTAGTATCTCAACTAGCATATTCATCTTCTGCACACCTATCACTCCAGTGTTCATTGCTAAATTGTAGTTACTTTGCCACTATGGCCTATTTATTGCCTTACCTCCCTAATCATACCTCATTTGCACACACATTTTTAGATTTTTTCTATTGTGTTATTGACTGTACGTTTGTTTATAACATGTGTAACTCTGTGTTGTTGTTTGTGTCGCACTGGTTTGCTTTATCTTGGCCAGGTCGCAGTTGTAAATGAGAACTAACTGGCCTACCTGGTTAAATAAAAGTGAAAAAAAGTACACCAGACCTCCCAAGCCAGCCCAGTACACCAGGCCTTCCAGCCCAGTACACAAGGCCTTCCAGCCCAGTAAACCAGGCCTCCCATGTACACCAGACCTCCCAAGCCAGCCCAGTACACCAGGCCTCCCAGCCCAGTACACAAGGCCGTCCAGCCCAGTACACCAGGCCTCCCAGCCCAGTACACAAGGCCTCCCAGCCCAGTACACCAGGCCAGGCCAGTACACAAGGCCTCCCAGCCCAGTACACAAGGCCTCCCAGCCCAGTACACCAGGCCAGCCCAGTACACCAGCCCAGTACACCAGGCCAGTCCAGTACACCAGGCCAGCCCAGTACACAAGGCCTCCCAGCCCTCCATAGTAACGCTGTGAGGTGTTACTATCTTCCTCTCCACTGATACACAAACTACAAAACAACGTCATATTTTTATGCTGACTGTAACTTATTAATTGTTAAAACAGTTTTTCAGGATATGACCTTGGTTGAAGAATGACTTCAGTTTAGGTTTTTGTAAAGTGACAGTGACATATCAATCAAGAGTAACATAATCTCCCAAAAAAGCAGAAAACCTGGATTATTTTACACTGGCAAGACAATACAGATTTATGTGAGAGCTAAAAAGTCACCTATAAAGAAAATCACCTTCCTCCCACATAAAAGCCATGACAAAGTTTTTGTTTAAAACATCTCTGGTTCATTCAGGAAAATATAAGAGAATTACTACTTCTACTTATGTGTTCTCTGATATTCCTCATCTCATTTATTCCTTCGTTCCCTGTCTCCTGTCTCCTGTCTCCTCCACTCCTCCGCTCGTTTGGCATTAGCATTTAAAACTGTCGTCAAGACTGTAGGAAATCTGGAGCATTTGGGAGCTTCACTTCCCGTTGCTGGTGTAGCACACTGTGATCTGATAACCACCTCTAGTTTGGAACGTAAGAGTTTACTGAAGTTGTCTGTTCACTCATTTACATTCTGGGTGTTTTTGCACTTCTATTCCTTTTTTTCCACATAAAAATGAGACTTATTCGTAAAAATGCAGAATTGTGGACATAATAGAAGATATGTTTTGACAAATGTCAAATTTGATTTCTGATTTCTTCATTGTGCTATGAACGACTGGCAATGGATGAACACAGCACTGGTACAAATCATTTTCAGAGAATGATTGATGTTTTATTTCAAAGTAAACTAACAATAAAAAGCAATCGGGGCTTTTTGAATTTGAATTTAAGCTATTCATTGTTGTCATGTCGGTCCTTTTACATTAGTGCCAATTCCAGTTACAAAAGCTCATGCCAAGTTATTATAGGAGAGGATTTCAGTCAAAGCCACCTCTTTTGATTCAAATTAGATTTTTTACTTTACTAGGCAAGTCAGTTAAGAACAAATTCTTATTTTCAATGACGGCCTAGGGACAGCGCCCTCGAGCACCAGAGGGAGGAAGAGCAGGAGCAGGCATTACAGTACCCCCCGTACCTGGGCGAGCCGGCCGAGACATGGGTGCCGGGCAAACCGGCTAAGGTAAACTCCTGATGAACCGGCAGGGGCGTTTGAGCCCGGCAAGCTGGCTGAGGCATAGAAGCCTGACGATCCGGCTGAGGCATGAACGCCTGCCAATCCCGCTACAACGTGGAAGCTTGAGGATCCGATGGAGACGTGACAGTCTTACGAGCCGGCTGGGCAAACAAGACCTGACGATCCGGCTGGGGTCCGATGTGGGATGGGCGCCTTCCGAGCCAACCGGGGAAAGGAAACCTCTCGAGCCAGCTAGGGAGTGGAAGCCCGACGAGCTGGCTAGGCACTCCCGGTTCGATCAGTGGCGACCCAGGACCGACGTCACCACCAACCGGAACGCCAGTACTCCCCAATGCTTCGTGTGATGGCTTCGGGATTCTGTACGGACCGACGCCGAACAGGAGAAGCAGGTACGGGGAGTCAAACATTTATTCAGGAACAGACATGAAACACGACAGGAGCAGACATGAAACACGACAGGAACAACGTCAGCACACAGGTAAACAAGGACATATGACAAACAATCCCGAAGCAGGGAACAGAGCTAGGAAACAGACAGTTATAGGGAAGGAAATTACACAAGTAATGGAGTCCGCGTGAGCCCAATGAGCGCTGATGCGCGTGACGGGGAACGGCAGATGTGCGTACTGAAGGTGGCTTGAGTGCGTAATGTTGGGGAGTCTGGAGCCCTCCAGCGCCAGAAGGAGGAAGAGGGAGGAAGAGCAGGAGCAGGCGTGACACAGGTGGTGTGCTTTCATGACCGCAAGGGCTGCTGGTTTAAACCCTGGTGTGCTGGCTGCTGCCCTTTAAAACAAAAATATGTGTTCAGCTAACTATTAAACAGTGGTGGAAAAAGTATTCAATTGTCATACTTGAGTAAAAGTAAAGATACGTTACTAGAAAATGACTTACCGTAATTGCTGGACTATTAAGCGCACCTGAATATAAACCGCAACCACTGAATTATTAAAAAATATGTATTTTGTACATAAATAAGCCGCACATGTCTATAAGCCGCAGGTGCCTATCGGTACATTGAAACAAATTAACTTTACACAGCCTTTAAACGAAACACGGCGTTGTAACAAAAATAAATAGGCTTTAACAAAACACGGATTGTAACAAAAATAAATAGGCTTTAACGAAACACGGCTTGTGACAAAAATTAAAACTGTAGCCTACCAAGAAAGTCATTGGTCACTATCTTCCTCCTCCTGTGCACTGAAACCACTGAAGTCATCTCCTTCGGTGTCGGAGTTGAATAGCCTCAGAATTGCTTCATCCGATGGTGGATCGTTTTCATTGTCGCTCTCGTCACTTTCATCTGGAGGCAAATACCCCGCTGAGCTCACGCTGCCCCTTCAACACGCAGCAGTCCAGCCTTTCGAAACCCGTTGATGATAGTGGATTTTTTGACAATGCTCCACGCTGTCAGGACCCACTGGCAGACTTGACCATAAGATGCTCTTCGCCTGCGGCCCGTTTCAGTGAAGGATTCCCATTTGTCATCCAAGCCTCCCACTGAACAAGGAGCGCCACCTTAAATGCACAATTTACACTGATGTCGAGTGGCTACAAATAGTTTGGGCCATCTGCTTTTCTTCCCTCTGAAAGCTTTTATTGTATTTTTGCACTGAGTCAGTTCCTCACGCTGCTGTTTCCAACGTCTTATCATCGACTCATTAAGGCCAAGCTCCCATGCAGCAGCTCTATTTCCTTTTCCAACAGCCAAATCGATCGCCTTCAACTTGAAAGCTGCATCATATGCATTTCTCCGTGTCTTTGCCATGATGAGGGTGACAAAATTACTACCGTAATCAGAATGATGGGAAGTTTGAGCGCGCTCGATTTACGTCACATTATGTGACGGTGCTCAGTTTTTTGGCGGCATGAATCTTGTGAAAGCGGGAAAAATCCATAAATTAGCCGCGTCATTGTATAAACCGCGAGGTTCAAAGTGTGGGAATAAAGTAGCGGCTTATAGTCCGGAAATTACGGTAATTAAAAGTGAAAGTCACCCAGTAAAATACTACTTGAGTAAAAGTCCAAAAGTATTTTATTTTAAATATACTTAAGTATCAAAAGTAAATGTAATTACTACAATATACTTAAGTGTCAAAAGTAAAAGTTTAATTAATTTCAAATTCTTTTGTATAAAGCAAAACAGACTGCATAGTTTTCTTGTTTTCTAAATTTACGGATAGCCAGGGGCTCCAACACTCAGAAATAATTTACAAACAAAGCATCCAGGCTGTATCACATGATTGGGAGTCCCATAGGGCGATGCACAATTGGCCTAGTCCAGGTTTGGCCGGGGTACTTTACTTATTGTAAATAATAATATATTCTTAATAACTGACTTGCCTCGTTACATAAAGGTTAAATACAACATGTAATAAATCAAATAAAATGTGTTTAGTGAGTCCGCCAGATCAAAGGCAGTAGCGATGACCAGGAATGTTGTTTTGATAAGCATGTGAATTAGACCATTTTCCAATCATGCTAAACATTCAAAATGTAACCAGTACTTTTGAGTGTTATGAGAATATATGAAGTAAAAAGTTAATCATTTCATTTAGGAATGGAGTGAAGTAAAAGTAAAAGTTTAAGATCAATTAGTCTTCTAATTAATTAATTATTCTTTACCTCGTAAATTGTTTGTTATCTGCACGAACCCAGACATTACTATGAATCATCCATACATCAATTGTCTAAATCATTTACTTACTAACTAGCTAAATAATCACAGAAATGCATAAACAAACAAACAGTAGATATGGTTACAAGGAAATGATAAGGGAGGTTCCCTAGTGGGCTAAGCCAATATGATGGCTTGGCGGACAAAGGGAAGTAGGTGTGGACTCAGAAGGGCGGGAAAGTCAAAAATGAGTCACTTCACAGTTGATAATTATATTAATTGAAATACTAATCCTTTGCACATGAACGCCCACTCATTCGGGAATAATTGCAATCAATATATATTTACACTCAGTGTGTCATCTTGATCTCTGTTGGAATCATCTGTCTTTCTGTTGGAAAGTTCATCCAAGTGTCTCTCTGCTTCCCTGGAGTCTGTCGTGGTTAGAATGGAAACTTCAGAGTACCATTCAGAAATGTTCTTATAGAATAGATGTTTCGGCGGATGTCGGTCTTCGCATTTCAGGTTGACATAATTTCTAGCTTTAGATTGGTAATTCATGCATTAGGGGGCGCTCTTTTAATTTTTGGATAAAAAAACGTTCCCGTTTTAAACAAGATATTTTGTCACGAAAAGATGCTCGACTATGCATATAATTGACAGCTTTGGAAAGAAACACTCTGACGTTTACAAAACTGCAAAGATATTGTCTGTGAGTGCCACAGAACTAATGCTACAGGCGAAACCAAGATTACATTTCATACAGGAAGTACCCCAGATTTTGAATGCGCTGTGTTCCAATGTCTCCTTATATGGCCATGAATGCGCCAGGAATGAGCCTACACTTTCTGTCGTTTCCCCAAGGTGTCTGCAGCATTGTGACGTATTTGTAGGCATATCATTGGAAGATTGACCATAAGAGACTACATTTACCAGGTGCCCGCATGGTGTCCTCCGTCGAAATTATTGCGTAATCTCCAGCTGCGTGCATTTTCCCATTTGGTTCAGAGGAGAAACCAAACTGCCAGGAATGATTTATCATCGAATAGACATGTGAAAAACACCTTGAGGATTGATTCTAAACAACGTTTGCCATGTTTCTGTCGATATTATGGAGTTAATTTGGAAAAAAGTTTGCCGTTGTAATGACTGAATTTTCAGGGTTTTTTCTTAGCCAAACGTGATGATCAAAACGGAGCGATTTCTCCTACACAAATAATATTTTTGGAAAAACTGAACATTTGCTATCTAACTGAGTCTCCTCATTGAAAACATCCAAAGTTCTTCAAAGGTAAATTATTTTATTTGAATGCTTTTCTTGTTTTTGTGAAAATGTTGCCTGCTGAATGCTAGGCTTAATGCTATGCTAGCTATCAATACTCTTACACAAATGCTTGTGTAGCTATGGTTGAAAAGCATATTTTGAAAATCTGAGATTACAGTGTTGTCAACAAAAGGCTAAGCTTGTGAGCCAATATATTTATTTCATTTAATTTGCGATTTTCATGAATAGTTAACGTTGCGTTATGCTAATGAGCTTGAGGCTATGATTACGCTCCCGGATACGGGATTGCTCGAAGCTAGAGGTTAATATCGAAGATTAGCTCTTATTCTGTCGGGATCGATAGTCTCAGAGTTTAACCAATTCCACCCGTGTAGCCAATGCTCCATGTGGCATGGTTAGGAATTCAACAACCATTACAACCTTAGCTTATACTGAAGTTTTTGTGGTCTCTACTCAACCTTCGCCCCCTCAGCTGACCGAGGTATGCGTGGCCTAAAGAGGATTTCTTCAGGTGGGGGTTTTATTCGGAACAATAGAAAAGGACTGTCCCATGAGCCAGATCACATCTGTGCTCATGGGGGCGGGCCATTGACTTAGTTAAACTTTAAAGGGAATACAATTCTCTCACATTAACATCATAACATAATTTCACAAATAGTTCCATCTTCAATAATAAATTTTACACAATAATTAGACGCAAACCTCATAACGGAGGCTCCCGTATAAACAGAGTTCTGGTAATGTGGCTGTATTGTTTTTCATAAAACCGGTTTCTCCACCGACCGTTTACACATTCTCCAAAACATGGACATTGTTCAGTTCTCAAGTTCTGTGATGCAGAAGAAGTTCCTTTGTTCTATGTATGTGTCCCTTTCTGCATGGCCAGGGGAAGAGAGTCTCCTCTAGGAATTGACGACCTGAGATAACAGAACCTGGGTGTTGGAGAGAATAGAGAGGGGGATGGGCTCTATACCCAGAAAGGGCTATGTCATGACACAAGCATGTATTTGCACACTGCACTCCTGCATAAAAGAGGAACTGTTTACATGTAATGTTAGCTAGCAATTTGTTTTCTTAGCAATTTGAGTTGTGACATGTCTGACAGTGAAAATCTAGCTCTTACTGTAGCTTGGACTATGGAGTAGCTAGCTTGCTAGTGTTGCAAAAGCCCATTGAATGCACTGTAAGGTAGCAGTGTGACAATCTGCACAATGTTTGGTGTTGATGTACATTAGCTAGCTATCTAAGTTTTGTGGAAAAATGTAGGACTAATGTAGGACTAATGCTCAGGCATTAGGATGTGAGCTAGCAAATGTTAGCTAGATTCTGTGTCGAAGTCAGCTGTTGTTGTCTGGCTCTCGCTAGCTAGCTAATGGCTGAAGAAATGTGTATAAAAAATTCCATAACCCCATATGGCTAGGTACCTTTCTTTGGCTGTTCGTTAGCTAGATAGCTTTCAGCTGACTGCTATAATAAGATAGCTACATAGACTATCTGCTGGGATTTGGACAAGCAAGCTAACCTTAGCTATTAGCCTTCTACCTAGCTAATTAAAATATTTGTTTGCGTTTATTGATTAACCTTAGCTTGAATACCACCACATAGCAAGATATCTAAAGTAGCCTAGCTAATTTTCCCCCAATGTCACGACTTCTGCCGAAGTCGGCCCTTCTCCTTGTTTGGGTGGTGTTCGGCGGTCGACGTCACCGGCTTTCTAGTCACTACTGATCCATTTTTCTGTTTCAAATCAAATCAAATCAAATCAAATCAAATTTTATTTGTCACATACACATGGTTAGCAGATGTTAATGCGAGTGTAGCGAAATGCTTGTGCTTCTAGTTCCGACAATGCAGTAATAACCAACAAGTAATCTAACTAACAATTCCAAAACTACTGTCTTGTACACAGTGTAAGGGGATAAAGAATATGTACATAAGGATATATGAATGAGTGATGGTACAGAGCAGCATAGGCAAGATACAGTAGATGGTATCGAGTACAGTATGTACAAATGAGATGAGTATGTAAACAAAGTGGCATAGTTTAAAGTGGCTAGTGATACATGTATTACATAAGGATACAGTCGATGATATAGAGTACAGTATATACGTATGCATATGAGATGAATAATGTAGGGTAAGTAACATTATATAAGGTAGCATTGTTTAAAGTGGCTAGTGATATATTTACATCATTTCCCATCAATTCCCGTTATTAAAGTGGCTGGAGTTGAGTCAGTGTCAGTGTGTTGGCAGCAGCCACTCAATGTTAGTGGTGGCTGTTTAACAGTCTGATGGCCTTGAGATAGAAGCTGTTTTTCAGTCTCTCGGTCCCAGCTTTGATGCACCTGTACTGACCTCGCCTTCTGGATGATAGCGGGGTGAACAGGCAGTGGCTCGGGTGGTTGATGTCCTTGATGATCTTTATGGCCTTCCTGTGACATCGGGTGGTGTAGGTGTCCTGGAGGGCAGGTAGTTTGCCCCCGGTGATGCGTTGTGCAGACCTCACCACCCTCTGGAGAGCCTTAAGGTTGAGGGCGGAGCAGTTGCCGTACCAGGCGGTGATACAGCCCGCCAGGATGCTCTCGATTGTGCATCTGTAGAAGTTTGTGAGTGCTTTTGGTGACAAGCCAAATTTCTTCAGCCTCCTGAGGTTGAAGAGGCGCTGCTGCGCCTTCTTCACAATGCTGTCTGTGTGAGTGGACCAATTCAGTTTGTCTGTGATGTGTATGCCGAGGAACTTAAAACTTGCTACCCTCTCCACTACTGTTCCATCGATGTGGATAGGGGGGTGTTCCCTCTGCTGTTTCCTGAAGTCCACAATCATCTCCTTAGTTTTGTTGACGTTGAGTGTGAGGTTATTTTCCTGACACCACACTCCGAGGGCCCTCACCTCCTCCCTGTAGGCCGTCTCGTCGTTGTTGGTAATCAAGCCTACCACTGTTGTGTCGTCCGCAAACTTGATGATTGAGTTGGAGGCGTGCGTGGCCACGCAGTCGTGGGTGAACAGGGAGTACAGGAGAGGGCTCAGAACGCACCCTTGTGGGGCCCCAGTGTTGAGGATCAGCGGGGAGGAGATGTTGTTGCCTACCCTCACCACCTGGGGGCGGCCCGTCAGGAAGTCCAGTACCCAGTTGCACAGGGCGGGGTCGAGACCCAGGGTCTCGAGCTTGATGACGAGCTTGGAGGGTACTATGGTGTTGAATGCCGAGCTGTAGTCAATGAACAGCATTCTCACATAGGTATTCCTCTTGTCCAGATGGGTTAGGGCGGTGTGCAGTGTGGTTGAGATTGCATCGTCTGTGGACCTATTTGGGCGGTAATCAAATTGGAGTGGGTCTAGGGTGTCAGGTAGGGTGGAGGTGATATGGTCCTTGACTAGTCTCTCAAAGCACTTCATGATGACGGAAGTGAGTGCTACGGGGCGGTAGTCGTTTAGCTCAGTTACCTTAGCTTTCTTGGGAACAGGAACAATGGTGGCCCTCTTGAAGCATGTGGGAACAGCAGACTGGTATAGGGATTGATTGAATATGTCCGTAAACACACCGGCCAGCTGGTCTGCGCATGCTCTGAGGGCGCGGCTGGGGATGCCGTCTGGGCCTGCAGCCTTGCGAGGGTTAACACGTTTAAATGTCTTACTCACCTTGGCTGCAGTGCAGTGTTTCGTTTTGTTTTGTCTGATTACACACACACACACCTGTTTTACATTCCCTCATTACATTCCCTATTTAACCATCTGACATACATTTCTGTTCTGTCCGTGATTGTTCATGTGGTTGTGTTTGTGTTAGAGTTGTGTTGTATGTTCCTATTTGGAATTTTGCTTTATTCTTTGAGTAAACTCAGTTGGATTACTCTATACCTGTGTCCTGCACCTGACTCCGCTTTCACTCTGCACCCAATCGCTGACACCCAACATTGGACACCCCCTAACTTCGGACACTCTTTAGTGGTTAGAGGATCAAATCCCCACGAGCTCAACATTTAAATGGAAAATAACAGTACATTTTGTGACTAAAAGCATCCTTATAGCTAGCTGACCACCACTTTTCATTGCAATTGTCACGCCCTGACCTTATAGAGACTTTTTATCTCTCTATTTGGTTTGGTCAGGGTGTGATTTGGGGTGGGCATTCGATGTTTTTGTTTTCTATGATTTTGTTTTGGCCGGGTGTGGTTCTCAATCAGGGACAGCTGGTCTATCGTTGTCTCTGATTGGGAACAATACTTAGGTAGCCCTTTCCCTCCTTTCAGTGTGGGAAGTTAACTTTGTGTGTGGCACTAAAGCCCTGTAAGCGTCACGGTTGTTCGATTTGTTTCTTGTTTTGTTGGCATCATACCAAAATAAAGAGGAAAATCTACGATCACCACGCTGCACCTTGGTCCGCTTCTTTCGATGGCCGTGACAGCAATTTATGTAAGTTAAGTTAGGTTTTGAGAGTTAAAAAAAAAATACATATATATATATATATATATATATATATATATAATAATGTATACACACATACACATTTTGGGGGACACACTGTATATTGTAAAATTCGATTTTGTGACAGACACATAATTTAATACCCAACTTTTTACCTCGGAAATATAGCTAATGAATTTCAGGCAAGAATGAACATATTATTTTTAACCGTAAGGCTAGCCAACTAGTCAAATATCTAGTAAACACTTCGGATACGAGGTTGGTGTCTCTTATCTTAAAATATTAAGGTGGCCTGCAGCTGGGGACAATATGCCAACAATACGGGACATGTTCTTTTTTTGCTAAACGGCTTATCAAAAAGCTTATTGTAGTAGCATTTCCACTGAAATGTCAAACATGCTAAATCAAATCAAATAAAATCAAATCAAATGTTATTTGTCACATACACATGGTTAGCAGATGTTAATGCGAGTGTAGCGAAATGCTTGTGCTTCTAGTTCCGACAATGCAGTAATAGCTATTAATAGCTCATTGCTAACCCGTTAGATGACATTTTTACGACACCAATAATGGCAAAATATTGATGGCTTGATCACAAGATAACAATATTGAAGGTAACATGTTTCTTAAACGCTGTTGAATATGCTGATAATACAGGGTGCTACGCCTGACATCTACAGTAGCCTAGGTTTGTTCGCATACAGTTCTTATGACTGGCAGCAAGTAGTTGTGCTGTTGCCAAGCAACCGAGTTGGTGATGTTAGAACTCTGAGATTCTGCAAGAAAAAAGTTGTTAGAAATGCTACAACATGGACAGAAATTAGCATGTCAGATTATACATTTCATCAAAACTGTTGCCCCTACAGGTGGCAAGTCTAATGGTCACTTTATGAATGCTGTGGTCTCATTCTTATCTGATGCCTAGATATTCAGCTATGTTGGGCTGAGAATTTATTTTTTCATAATGCTGCTAAGACTGTTAGAGATCCGGTATGTGGTTCCTGATAACGGTCGGATGGCTCATTATGAGAGGCAGGGAGCGGGTTGTGTACCTGATTTGCGATTTTCATAGACATTGGTGTCATATTGGCTTAGATATGACGGTAAGGAGATTTGAATATAATATTGAGCTTTAATCAAAGCTTACTATTGTGCCGCCAACCGGGTAAAGGGACCAAGACCAAGAGGACCAAGACCAAGAGGACCAAGACCATGAGGACCAAGACCATGAGGACCAAGACCATGAGGACCAAGACCATGAGGACCAAGACCAAGAGGTCCAAGATCAAGAGGACCAAGACCAAGAGGACCAAGCACTTAATGTTAAGAAATTGGAGGGTTGTGGGAGTAGCAAAGGGTAAGTGCAGTCACAGTACAAGGCCAATGGCAAACAGAGGAAGTGCAATCACAGTACAGGGCAAATGGCTAAGTGGCTACCGATAGATCAAGCTACGCTACTGCTTGGATCAGCTGTCAATCACTCCCCTTGCCCACCAGTCACTGTACAGGTTTGACCTTCTGGTGGTGAAACATGGGAAGTGTTGGGCCGTCCCAGTCCTTTAGTTTCTCTCTTCAGGTAGAACAGGGGCTTAAGGTCCAGGCAGTAGTCCGCGATGAGACTGAAGTCCTGGTTCTGCACCGCACTGCACACCTAGTGGCATAAAGTCCCACATGCACGAAAGTGGAGGCTCAGAGGAGGGGGAGGACAATCCTTCTCTTTGAATTTCATACAAATATAAAGTGAAACATTAAAGAAGTATCCTTTTTAAATAACACTATACTAAATATATTTACGTCACCAAATAACTGATCAAAACACACTGTTTTGCAATGAAGGTCTATAGTAGCCTCAACAGCACTCTGTAGGTTAGCATCATGGTCTAGTCGGAGGACAGCTATTTTCCGTTCTCCTCTGGGTACATTGAATTCAATACAAAACTTAGGAGGCTCATGGTTCTCAGCTCCTTCCATAGACTTAGACTGTAATTATGATGACTTCCAGAGGACGTCCTTCAACCTATCATAGCTCTTGCAGCATGAACTAATATGTTGTCCATCCAACCAAAGGAACAACAAATATATCTAGTACTGAAAGCATAAGCCACAGCTAGCTAGCACTGTAGTGCATAACAATGTGGTGAATAGTTGACTTAAAGAGAGAGAAAGAGAATAGCTGAATAGTTTTGAACAAATTAATTTCTTCAAAAATTAAGAAGCAGCAGAGAGTGAGAGAGATTTAGTTGTATGTTTTTTTTTTCCAGTTTCACTTTTACTTTCACTTACAGAAGCTAATGCAGCTAATTTGGCCTACAACCTGACTCAAACAGAGAGGAATTAAATATATGTTAGCTAGCTGGCTAAGGCTATCCAACATGCCAACACTTCCAATTCAAGGGAAGCTTTCGTTTGTATTAATTTGTTGTAGCAACGTCATGACGGGTTAGGGTTAGGGTTAGGGTTAGGGTTAGGGTTAGGGTTAGGGTTAGGGCACATTTGAGTATCATGTAGTAGCCTAAAACTATTGATGTTACCTTGGGCTGGGTGAATGGAACATGACTGACAGACAGGCATCCAATAAGCTGTAAAATAAATAAGGCTCATGAACAATACATCATTAAAATCCTCCCTAATCGTAAACAGCACCTACCACCACCGATTCACGAATGCATGCAGGCAAACGCACACGCACACGCACACGCACACGCAAATAATGTAATTACACTAACTTGTGCACACAGAGCAAAGTACACAATTTACAGACATACGGTACACTTCTTGTTTCAATTATAGTTCTTCCATAATCCATCAAAGACAAGCCAGCGTGTTCCAGGTCTCAGATACCACACAACCTACACACTGCTTATAGCTTCTTCTCATTTGACAATTCATTCTGTCTAATTAAAAGGTTAGTGGGTTGGAATAATATTTATCAGGGCTGCTGTGCTAAAAATCAAGACTGTCGTAAAATGCCTGGGTAGAGCCTCTTTCACATGATTTATCCTCTCTCTCTCTCTCCTTCCTTCAGCAGAGAGAGAGAAAGAGAGAGACTGATCTGATAAGCATTATGCACTATGTGCTTCTGTCTGTCTCTGCCACGTCACTCCCGACAGACGTCACGGTGCCAATGGTGAGTCTTAGAGTAGCCTGGAGAGATAAGACGCCATTCTTATTCAGAAACCACCATCTATGAGTCGAGCCGAGCTGAGCTTCCATCACCCGACACTGTCTGATCTGACTGAGAACAACTCCAGTATCAAAAGACTGAAAGGTAATGGGCCGAGTACTGAACCTGGAGGAACACCACATCACACAGAAAACCCAAAAGAAGAAAAAACTCATTATAGCGCTATTGCGTCAGACACTCGATTAAGTTATGGGGGCAGATGTTAAGAGAGAGATACTTACTCGACTTGAAAAGTCCCCAACCCCTTAAACGGAAACTCTCTGCAAGTTTCAGGCAAGTCTATATGGACCAAATGTCACCTCCTCTTACCAAAACTCAAAAAGATGCGGGCACCTGTGAAATCGTGATTTGTCCAAATGATCAGTGACGAAACAAGTTTCCTCACGGGTATTCACATCCCACAGTCTGTTGACAGATGCTACTACCATACACTGTATGTTACTTGTGTCTGTCCAGAGATTACACAGATGAGACAAAGGCATGGGCCTGTTTTTACAAAGCTTCTCAGAGTACGAGTGCTGCACTAGCATCAGGTTCTTCTTGTCCACATACTCTTATTTAAAATGATCTAAAATACAAAAGTGATCCTAGATCAGCACTACTAGAAAAGGTTGGGTTAGGTTATGGGGGGGTACATTTTGTCAACATTGTTTACTATCAATCTGAGACAGTCATAAAACATAATTTCTAATGATATGAAGCTGTTCTGCTGTGTCATTGTGTGTTAAACTAACTAAATTCCCTTGCGACCGGAACCGTGCCCAGGAAAATGAAGCCATTTATTCTCTCAATCTCTGGCTTGCAGCTGATTTTCATTAGGATTCTGATTTGCATTTGGGTGAAAAAAAATATGCTTGTTGCCTGCCTATACACAACCACGATGCTGCTCCAACTAAATAACACAGAATTAATTTCTGAAAAGGATTGATGTCTACTTTGTTTGAGACAATACGACATGGACTCCATTACATTGCAAGAATCACAGGAAAAATGTCAGTTAACAGGACTACTCCTAGGAGGTTAAAAAAAATATTTATTTAAATCTATGGTCAAAAATTAAACTTCTGCCAGTGCTTTGTTGTTGGGGGAGAGAGGTGGTGATGGAAAAATTAAATATGGGTCTGAAAACGTGCTGTTGTGACACCCTCTTCACCACCACCACCTCCACCAGTATCCAGATCCATTGGTTGTAGTGATCACAATATTGTAGCCATATCTAGGAAATCCAAAATTCCAAACACTGAGCCTAATTTAATGTATAAGAGGTCATACAATAAGTTTTTTAATGATTCCTATGTCGTTGATGTAAATAATATTTGTTGGTCTGTGCTGTGTAATGAGGAGCAAACAAATGCTGCATTTGACACATTTATGAAATTGCTTATCGCAGTTGCTGTTTAGCATGCACCCATTAAGAGAAAACGGTTAAATCCCAGTGGATTGATGAAAATATAAAAATGGTATGGTTCAGAGCGATGAGGCAAAAGAAATTGTCACGACTTCCACCGAAGTCGGTTCCTCTCCTTGTTCGGGCAGTGTTCGGCGGTCAACGTCACCGGTCCACTAGCCATCGCCGATCCACTTTTAATTTTTTCCATTTGTTTTGTCTTGTTTTCCTACACACCTGGTTCTCATTTCCCTCATTAAGTGTTGTGTATTTAACCCTCTGTTCCCCCCCCCCATGTCTTTGTGTGGTATTGTTTGTTGTAAGTGCTTGGGCATATGTTTACTGGTGCGCGTCGGGTTTTCTACCGATGTTGATATTTTCTTGGTGCCATTGGTTTTGGAATTAAACTGCTCCGGCTATTACCTAGGTCTGCTCTCCTGCGTCTGACTTCCATGCCACCAGTTACGCCCCCCTTAAATAATACCACACCACCATATGGAGTCAGCAGGAGCAGATGCCCGTGGTATAGGGGTCGAGAAGTGCGTCCAGGAGCATGCGGCGATGATCCAAAATCTAGGCGTCATGATAGACCGTGTCGTCCAGACCATGGACCGCTGGGAGAGACAGGGAGTCCCTCCAGCGCCTTCACTAGCACAACAGGGGTTCCCACTACTCGTCCCTCCTGTACCCGGTCCCAGTGGGAGGCGTCTCGCCCTTCCCGGGGAATATGATGGGACGGCGGCACGGTGCCATGGTTTCCTGCTACAGCTGGACCTATACATGGGCACCGTTTACTCGGCTCCCTCGGGAAGGGAGAGGGTGTCTACCCTCGTCTCGTGCCTCTCAGGGAGAGCTCTGGAGTGGGCAAACGCCATATGGGGAGAAGGAGATGCGGCGTTGGGCGACTTCAGGGAGTTATTTTCCACCTGAGACAAGAGACGAGAGGGATGTAACGACAGGGCCCTTATCGACCACTACCGTTGCAGCCTGTGCGAGGATGTCCATCGGGAGTTGGCCTGCAGGGATACCCATCTCACCTTCGACCAGCTGGTGTCCATTCGGTTGGATAACCTGCAGGTCACCCGCGGACGTCCAGAGAGGGCTCTGTCGATTCCCTCTCCCAGCAGCCCCGCTCCGGTTATGGAGCTGGGAGGTGCTGCGCTCAGGGAGGCCGGAGGAGGGGCTTTCACGTGTACTGTCTGTGGCCACAGAGGTCACACTTCTGGACAGTGCCAGGTTGGTTCCTCTAGGGGTCGAGGCAGCTGGCAGGGCACTCTGGCGTTGCCCCAGGTGAGCATGCACCACTCTCATCTGTTGTACACCTGTTTGTGCATGTTTACTTTCCTGAGTTTTCGCCGTATTCCCAGCATAAGGCGCTCGTCGATTCAGGCGTGGCTGGGAATTTTATTGACAGAGCATTCACCCATAGGTTAGGGATCCCTATTGTTCCAGTGGTTAGGGAGGTGTTTAGGGGTTTTCATTGGTGCTACTATGGTGGAGTGTCCAGACCAGGTCTCCACCGTGCGCATCCCCCCTGAATATGCCAATTTGGCTCTCGCCTTCTCCAAAAAGAAGGCGACTCAATTACTACCCCATCGATGGGGGGATTGTGTGATAAATCTCCTGGTAGACGCTGCACTTCCCAGGAGTCACGTGTATCCCCTGTCACAGGCGGAGACGGCGGCTATGGAAACATATGTCTCTGAATCCCTGCATCAGGGGTACATTCGGTTCTCCACTTCACCCGCCTCCTCAAGTTTATTTTTTGTGAAGAAGGAGAGAGGTCTGCACCCGCGCTTCTTCACAAAATTAGATCTCAGGGGAACTTACAACCTGGTGTGTATCAGGGAGGGAGACGAGTGGAAGACGGCGTTCAGTACTTCCAAAAATGAGAACAGGTCATGGTAGTTTTAGTAACTTAGCACCATGGTCCTGGAATTCTCTACTGAACATTTTAAAATGTGACGATTTAGTTTCGTTAGTGGAGTTTAAACACTTTGATGTATATATCATAGAAGAGTGTTATTGTTTTTAGGCCAGCTGTTTTTAGTCAAGACGTTTGTGTTTTTAATGTAATATGTAATTGTTGTACTGTATATGTGTTTATAGTTTGTTTTAATGTTGTGTTAGTGTATGTAAGTTGTTTTGTCTGAAACGTTGTTCCCCCTGCTGCTATTGGACCAGGTCTCTCTTGGAAAAGAGATTATCTCAATGAGAAAAAACCTGCATAAATAAAAGTAAAATTAAAATTAAAAACCCCCCTTACCCGTTCAACAGCGGCCATGGTCGCACCTGTCGATCGATTTCCTGACCGTTCTCTCCCCTCCATCCTGGTTGTTGTGGATCTTTCCTCTAAGTCCGCCGTCTCTTTCCTCTGCCTACGGCCCTACAGACTGCGGAGGCCTTGTTTACGCACGTCTTCCGGCATTACGGGGTACCTGAGGATATAGCGTCTGATCTGGGTCCCCAGTTCACGTCTCGGGGTCTTGATCAGCCTTACCTCGGGTTTCCACCCCGAGAGTAACGGGCAGGTGGGGAGAGTTAACCAGGATGTGGGTAGGTTCCTGAGGTCTTATTGCCAGGACCGGCCGGGGGAGTGGGCGGCGTTCATGCCCCGGGCGGAGATGGCCCAGAACTTGCTCCGCCACTCCTCCACTAACCTCTCCCCCTTCCAGTGTGTACTGGGGTACCAGCCAGTTCTGGCTCCTTGGCATCAGAGTCAGACCGAGGCTCCTGCGGTGGACGACTGATTCCGGCTGCGCCAGAAAGCCAGCGCAGACCGTCACCGCAGTGAGGCCCAGGTGCGACCGAGTCTGACTCTCGACCCGAAACCTGCCCCTCTGCCTGCCCTGCCGGAAGCTGGGTCCGCGGTTTGTGGGGACATTTTAAAGTCCTGAGGAGACTGAATGAGGTGAGTTACAGGTCACAGCTTCCCCCCGATTACTGTGTTAACCCCTCGTTCCATGTGTCTCTCCTCAGGCCGGTGGTGGCTGGCCCGCTCCAGGAGTCTGAGGTGCGGGAGGTTCCTCCGCCCCCTCTGGACATCAATGGGTCCCGGCGTACTCCGTTCGATCCATACTGGATTCGAGGCGTCGGGCGAGGGTCCTTCAGTACCTCGTGGACTGGGAGGGGTACGGGTCGATGGAGAGATGCTGGGTTCCGGTGGAGGACGTGTTGGACCTTTCAATGCTGAGGGAGTTCCACCGTCTCCGTCCGGATCGCCTTGCACTTCGCCATCCGGGTCATCCTCGAGGCCGGTGTCGGCGTGCTGCTGGAGCCGCGCATCAAGGGGTGGGGGTACTGTCACGACTTCCCTCATTAAGTGTTGTGCATTTGGGTGGCAGGGTAGCCTAGTGGTTAGCGGATTGGACTAGTAACCAAAAGGTTGCAAGTTCAAATCCCCAAACTGAAAATCTGCCATTCTGTCCCTGAACGAGGCAGTTATCTCACTTTTCCTACGCTGTGAAAATAAGAATTTGTTCTTAACTGTCTTGCCTAGTTAAATACATTTAAAAGCCCTCTGTTCCCCCCATGTCTTTGTGTGTTATTGTTGTAAGTGCTTGTTGACTGGTGCGCGTTGGGTTTTGTACCCATGTTGATATTTTCTTGATGCCGTTGGTTTTTGCTATTAAACTGCTCCGGCTATTACCTAGTTCTGTGTCTGACTTCCCTGCCACCGGTTACGCACCCCTTACATGAATGGCAAGTAAGTCTGGCTGCACAAACAATTGGCTGCAAATTGAGAAGTCATGTGACTAAACTGAATCAAAAGAAGAAGAAACTACACTATGAAACAAAGATGAATCACATGAAAATGCTTTGGAGCACCTGAAATTAAATTTAGGCAAAAAAGGCAAAAAATTCAGCTCCGTCATTCATTGAATCAGATGGCTAATTCATCACAAAACAGACTGATTTTGCCGACGACTTCAATGATTTTTTTCATTGGCAAGATTAGCAAACTTAGCCATGACATGCCAGCAACAAACGCTGACACTACACATCCAAATATATCTAACTACAATATGAAAGACAAGTGTGTGTGGAAGATGTGAAAAATACATTGTTTTCTATGAACAATTACAAGCCACCGAGGTCTGACAACTTGGATGGAGAAAAATAGCTGACCAATCAGCTTATTACATTTTTGCAAAAAAAAAAACAATGTTTGACCAGATACCAAGCTATTGTACAGTAACCAAATTGACAACCGACTTTCAGCATACTTATTGGGAAGGACATTCAACAAGCACAGCACTTACCATTCAACAAGCACAGCACTTACACAAAGTGACTGATGATTGGCTGAGAGAAATTTATGATACAAAGATTGTGGGGCTGTTTTGTTAGACTTCAGCGTGACTTTTGACATTATTTATCACAGTCTGCTGCTTGAAAAGCCAGTGTGTTTTGAGTAAAGTCAGTGTGTCTATGTATGCTGATGACTCAACAGTATGAACGTCAGCTACAACAGCGACTGAAATGACGGCAACACTTAGCAAATAGCTGCTTTTAGTTTCAGAGTGGGTGGCAAGGAATAAGTTAGTTGTAAATATTTCTAAAACTAAAACCAGTGTATTTGGGAACATATCATTCACTAAACCCTAAACCTCAACTAAATCTTGTAATAAAAATGTGGAAATTGAGCAAGTTGAGATGATTAAACTGCCTGGAGTAACCCTGGACTGTAAACTATCATGGTCAAAACATATTGATACAACAGTAGCTAAGATGGGGAGAAGTCTGACCATAATACAGTGCTGCTCTACCTTCTTAATTGCACTGTCAACAAGGCAGGTTCTACAGGCCCTGGTCAGACCTGGACTACTGTTCAGTCATGTGGTCAGGTGTCACAAAAGAGGGACTTAGGAAAATTGCAATTGGCTCAGAACAGGGCAGCACAGCTGGCACTTGGATGTACACAGACAGCTAACATTAATAATATGCATGTCAATCTCTCCTGGCTCAATGGAGGAGTGGAGGAGAGATTGACTTCATCACTACTTGTATATATATGAGAGGTATTAACATGTTGAATACACCGAGCCGTCTGTTTGAACTACAGGCACACAGCTCAGACGCCCATGTATACCCCACAAGACATGCCACAAAATATCTCTTCACAGACCCCAAGGCCAGAACAGACTATGGGAGGTGCACAGTACTACATAGAGCCATGACTACATGGAACTCTATTCCACAGTACTACATAGAGCCATGACTACATGGAACTCTATTCCACAGTACTACATAGAGCCATGACTACATGGAACTCTATTCCACATCAAGTAACTCATACAAAGCAGCGGAATTCGATTTTTAAAAATCTGTTATGAATGTAATGTAATGTAATGTGTAATGTAATGTAATGTAATGTGTAATGTAATGTGTAATGTGTAATGTAATGTGTAATATGTAATGTAATGTGATGTTTTTAAAATTGTATAACTGCCTTAATTTTGCTGGGTGATCCATAATAAATACAACTAACTACCTTCTTAATTGATGTCAGAGGGAAAGAGAGCGATCAGGTCTCTCCTGAGAAAAACATGCGTTAATTACGGTCCGTTTTGCCCGTGGAGGAGAAAGCCTTTATCAGGAATATGAGGACCGTTTTCTTAATGACAGAAATTCAAGAGTAAATATAATTTGCATCAAGGGCTAACTACAACAGTTTACTGTGCAGAACTGAACTGTACTGTAGCGTACCGTACTGTCAGTTACTGTACTGTACTGTCCTGTCAGTTACTACACTGTCCTGTCAGTTACTACACTGTAATGTCCTGTCCTGTCACTTACTGTCCTGTCAGTTACTGTACTGTAATGTCCTGTCCTGTCAGTTACTGTACTGTCCTGCACTGTCAGTTACTACACTGTCCTGTCAGTTACTACACTGTCCTGTCAGTTACTGTACTGTACTGTCCTGTACTGTCAGTTACTGTACTGTCCTGCACTGTCAGTTACTACACTGTCCTGTCAGTTACTACACTGTAATGTCCTGTCCTGTCACTTACTGTCCTGTCAGTTACTGTACTGTAATGTCCTGTCCTGTCAGTTACTGTACTGTCCTGTACTGTCAGTTGCTGTACTGTCCTGTAATGTCAGTTACTGTACTGTCCTGTCCTGTCCTGTACAGTACTGTCAGTTATTGTACTGTCCTGTACTGTCAGTTGCTGTACTGTCCTGTAATGTCAGTTACTGTACTGTCAAATCAAATCAAATTTATTTATATAGCCCTTCGTACATCAGCTGATATCTCAAAGTGCTGTACAGAAACCCAGCCTAAAACCACAAACAGCAAGCAATGCAGGTGTATAAGCATGGTGGATAGGAAAAACTCCCTAGAAAGGCCAAAACCTAGGAAGAAACCTAGAGAGGAACCAGGCTATGTGGGGTGGCCAGTCCTCTTCTGGCTGTGCCGCGTGGAGATTATAACAGAACATGGCCAAGATGTTCAAATGTTCATAAATGACCAGCATGGTCGAATAATAATAAGGCAGAACAGTTGAAACTAGAGCAGCAGCACGGTCAGGTGGACTGGGGACAGCAAGGAGTCATCATGTCAGGTAGTCCTGGGGCATGGTCCTAGGGCTCAGGTCCTCTGAGAGAGAGAAAGAAAGAGAGAAGGAGAGAATTAGAGAACGCACACTTAGATTCACACAGGACACCGAATAGGACAGGAGAAGTACACCAGATATAACAAACTGACCCTAGCCCCCTGACACATAAACTACTGCAGCATAAATACTGGAGGCTGAGACAGGAGGGGTCAGGAGACACTGTGGCCCCATCCGAGGACACCCCCGGACAGGGCCAAACAGGAAGGATATAACCCCACCCACTTTGCCAAAGCACAGCCCCCACACCACTAGAGGGATATCTTCAACCACCAACTTACCATCCTGAGACAAGGCTGAGTATAGCCCACAAAGATCTCCGCCATGACACAACCCAAGGGGGGGCGCCAACCCTGACAGGATGACCACATCAGTGAATCAACCCACTCAGGTGACGCACCCCTTCCAGGGACGGCATGAGAGAGCCCCAGTAAGCCAGTGACTCAGCCCCTGTAATAGGGTTAGAGGCAGAGAATCCCAGTGGAAAGAGGGGAACCGGCCAGGCAGAGACAGCAAGGGCGGTTCGTTGCTCCAGAGCCTTTCCGTTCACCTTCCCACTCCTGGGCCAGACTACACTCAATCAAATGACCCACTGAAGAGATGAGTCTTCAGTAAAGACTTAAAGGTTGAGACCGAGTTTGCGTCTCTGACATGGGTAGCCAGACCGTTCCATAAAAATGGAGCTCTATAGGAGAAAGCCCTGCCTCCAGTCTTGTGACCGCAGAGTACGTGTAGGTATGTACGGCAGGACCAAATCAGAGAGATAGGTAGGAGCAAGCCCATGTAATGCTTTGTAGGTTAGCAGTAAAACCTTGAAATCAGCCCTTGCTTTGACAGGAAGCCAGTGTAGGGAGGCTAGCACTGGAGTAATATGATCACATTTTTTGGTTCTAGTCAGGATTCTAGCAGCCGTATTTAGCACTAACTGAAGTTTATTTAGTGCTTTATCCGGGTAGCCGGAAAGTAGCGCATTGCAGTAGTCTAACCTAGAAGTGACAAAAGCGTGGATTAATTTTTCTGCATCATTTTTGGACAGGAAGTTTCTGATTTTTGCAATGTTACGTAGATGGAAACAAGCTGTCCTTGAAATGGTCTTGATATGTTCATCAAAAGAGAGATCAGGGTCCAGAGTAACGCCGAGGTCCTTCACAGTTTTATTTGAGACGACTGTACAACCATTAAGATTAATTGTCAGATTCAACAGAAGATCTCTTTGTTTTTTGGGACCTAGAACAAGCATCTCTGTTTTGTCCGAGTTTAAAAGTAGAAAGTTTGCAGCCATCCACTTCCTTATGTCTGAAACACATGCTTCTAGCAAGGGCAATTTTGGGGCTTCACCATGTTTCATTGAAATGTACAGCTGTGTGTCATCCGCATAGCAGTGAAAGTTAACATTATGTTTTCGAATAACATCCCCAGAGGTAAAATATATAGTGAAAACAATAGTGGTCCTAAAACGGAACCTTGAGGAACACCGATATTTACAGTTGATTTGTCAGAGGAAAAACCATTCACAGAGACAAACTGATATCTTTCCGACAGATAAGATCTAAACCAGGCCAGAACCTGTCCGTGTAGACCGATTTGGGTTTCCAATCTCTCCAAAAGAATGTGGTGATCGATGGTATCAAAAGCAGCACTAAGGTCTAGGAGGACGAGGACAGATCCAGAGCCTCGGTCCGATGCCATTAAAATGTCCTGTCCTGTACAGTACTGTCAGTTATTGTACTGTCCTGTACTGTCATTTGCTGTACTGTCCTGTACTATCTGTTATTGTACTGTAATGTCCTGTACAGTCAGTTACTGTCCTGCACTGTCAGTTACTGTACAGTCCTGCACTGTCAGTTACTGTACTGTCCAGTAATGTCAGTTACTGTAATGTAATGTCCTGTACTGTACTGTCAGTTATTGTACTGTCCTGTACCGTCAGTTGCTGTACTGTCCTGTAATGTCAGTTACTGTACTGTCCTGTCCTGTACAGTACTGTCAGTTATTGTACTCTCCTGTACTGTCAGTTGCTGTACTGTCCTGTACTATCAGTTACTGTACTGTACTGTCCTGTACTGTCAGTTACTGTACTGTCCTGCACTGTCAGTTACTGTACTGTAATGTCCTGTACTGTCAGTTACTGTACTGTCCTGCACTGTCAGTTACTGTACTGTCCTTTACTGTCAGTTACTGTACTGTCCTGTACTGTCAGTTACTGTACTGTCCTGTACTGTCAGTTACTGTACTGTCCTGTACTGTCAGTTACTGTACTGTACTGTCCTGTACTGTCAGTTACTGTACTGTCCTGTACTGTCAGTTACTGTACTGTCCTGCACTGTCAGTTACTGTACTGTCCTGCACTGTCAGTTACTGTACTGTCCTGTACTGTCAGTTACTGTACTGTACTGTACTGTCCTGTACTGTCAGTTACTGTACTGTCCCGCACTGTCAGTTACTGTACTGTCCTGCACTGTCAGTTACTGTACTGTCCTGTACTGTCAGTTACTTTACTGTACTGTACTGTCCTGTACTGTCAGTTACTGTACTGTCCTGTCCTGTATGGTCAGTTACTGTACTGTCCTGTACTGTCAGTTACTGTGCTTTACTGTCCTGTACTGTCAGTTACTGTACTGTAATGTCCTGTACTGTCAGTTACTGTACTGTCCTGTACTGTCAGCTACTGTACTGTACTGTCCTGTACTGTCAGTTACTGTACTGTAATGTCCTGTAAAGTCAGTTACTGTACTGTCCTGCACTGTCAGTTACTGTACTGTCCTGTACTGTCAGTTACTGTAATGTAATGTCCTGTACTGTCAGTTACTGTACTGTCCTGTCCTGTACTGTCAGTTACTGTACTGTAATGTCCTGTACAGTACTGTCAGTTACTGTAATGTCCTGTACTGTCAGTTACTGTACTGTCCTGTACTGTCAGTTACTGTACTGTAATGTCCTGTACAGTACTGTCAGTTACTGTACTGTCCCATAGTGTCAGTTACTGTACTGTCATTGTACTGTACTGTCAGTTACTGTACTGTCCCGTACTGTCAGTGACTGTACTGTACTGTCCCGTACTGTCAGTTATTGTACTGTACTGTCCCAAACTGTCAGTTACTGTACTGTACTGTACTGTACTGTCTTGTACTGTCAGTTAATCTACTGTACTGTCCTGTACTTAACTGCAGTGTAGTGTATTGTACTGTATTGTACTGTAGTGTTTTGTACTGTATTGTACTGTAGTATACTGTAGTGTAGTGTATTGTACTGTATTGTACTGTAGTATACTGTAGTGTCGTGTATTGTACTGTAGTGTACTGTAGTGTAGTGCATTGTAGTGTAGTGTAGTGTATTGTACTGTAGTGTAGTGTATTGTACTGTAATGTAGTGCATTGTAGTGTAGTTTAGTGCATTGTACTGTAGTGTAGTGTATTGTACTGTAGTGTACTGTAGTATCCTGTAGTGAAGTGTAGTGTACTGTAGTGTACTGTAGTATACTGTAGTGTAGTGTAGTATACTGTAGTGGAGTTTATTGTACTGTAGTGTACTGTAGTATACTGTAGTGTAGTGTAGTGTAGTGTATTGCTCTCTAGTGTTATGAACTGTAGTGTAGTGTAGTGTGGTGTAGTGTAGTGTAGTGTATTGTACTGTATTGTACTGCAGTATACTGTAGTGTATTGGACTGTAGTGTACTGTAGTATACTGTAGTGTAGTGTAGTGTAGTGTATTGCTCTCTAGTGTTATGAACTGTAGTGTAGTGTAGTGTGGTGTAGTGTAGTGTAGTGTATTGTACTGTATTGTACTGCAGTATACTGTAGTGTATTGTACTGTAGTGTACGGTAGTGTAGTGTAGTGTACTGTAGTGTACTGTAGTGTAATTTAGCATACTGTAGTGTAGTGTATTGTACTGTAGTGTAGTGTAGTGTAGTGTAGTGTAGTGTATTGTACTGTAGTGTAGTGTACTGACGTGTAGTGTACTGTTGTGTAGTGTACTGTAGTATACTGTAGTGTAGTGTAGTGTATTGTACTGTAGTGTAGTGTATTGTACTGTAGTGTGCTGTACTCTACTGTAGTGTAGTGTACTGTAGTGTACTACAGTGTAATGTCATCTGTAGTGTACTGTGCTGTAGTGTACTGTAATGGACTGTAATGTACTGTAGTGTACTGTGCTGTAGTGTGGTGTACTGTAGTGTAGTGTACTGTAGTGTATTGTAGTTTACTGTACTATACTGTAGTGTACTGTAATGTAGTGTAGTGTACTGTGCTTTAGTGTACTGTTTTGGACTGTAGTGTACTGTAGTGTAGTGTAGTGTACTCTACTATACTGTAGTGTACTGTACTGTACTGTAGTGTGCTGTGGTGTGGTGTACTGTAGTGTAGTGTACTGTAGTGTAGTGTAGTGTACTGTACTATACTGTAGTGTACTGTAGTGTACTGTACTATACTGTAGTGTACTGTACTATACTGTAGTGTACTGTACTATACTGTAGTGTACTGTACTATACTGTAGTGTACTGTAGTGTGTTGTGGTGTGGTGTACTGTAGTGTAGTGTACTGTAGTGTATTGTAGTGTACTGTACTATACTGTAGTGTACTATATATTTTCTATAATAATTGAGAGAGAAAACTGTGTATGTATTTGTGCGTTTGTGTAGGAGAATGTGTGTGTGTGTGTGTGTGTGTGTGTGTGTGCGTGCGTGCGTGTGTAGAAGAATGTCCATTAGTGCTTTTCATTTGGCTGAGAAAATCAAAGTATGTGATGTCCTCGCGCACAGCATTTAGCTTTAATGTAGCCAACTGCTAAAATAAATCAAAGTGACAATTTCTAAGTAGTTTCCAGGCAATTGAGGCAGCAGGTCCTTTTCATCTGCTCTGAAAACGGTGGACTACGCATTGATTTGAGCTCCTTTTGAGATCTCAAATGCTTTTAGATTCCCTCTCGGTCTTTCGCTCTCTCTCTCTCTCTATCGCTCTCTTTTTCACCATGTCTTTCTCTCAGACTCTGTCAGCTCTTTTATCCCCAATGATAGAATTCTGGTATTGAGCAGAACAGCGTCTTCTCCCCCAAAAAGAAAAAAAATTGATTGATTCAGTTCTCAAACGCTACAATGATTATGTATGAACCAACCTGTTTTGATGTGAGCTCCTGGACTCTATTTTTCATCTGGTGTTAAAGTGGCACTAGTGTCAAACACACCCACTTTGGCAATTTCCACTTGCTGAAACCAGCGCTCTGCTATTTCCCAAACCCGGAGTCAGGGCTAGTAGTTTACATGTCCTATTTCAGCTCACCTGCTCTGAGGTGGGAGGTGTGGACATATTTTACGTGTGTCCTTAAAAACATACGCCACTTTGCCAATATAAACCAGCGCTACTGTTGATATTTAACACATCCTCTTAGAACTACCCATCCCGGTTTCGGTATATTTGTCTTCAGCAACGCTGAATTGCATAGCGCAACAGTCAAAAAATATTACTAGAAAATATTCATATTCATGAAATCACAAGTGAAATATAACGAAACACAGCTTAGCCTTTTGTTAATCACCCTGTTATCTCAGATTTTGAAATTATGCTTTACAGTGAAAGCAATACAAGCATTTGTGTAAGTTTATCGATAGCCTATCATAGCATTATGTACACTTAGCATCAGGAAGCTTGGTCACGAAAATCAGAAAAGCAATCAAATTAATCGTTTACCTTTGATGAGCTCGGATGTTTTCACTCACGAGACTCCCAGTTAGACAGCAAATGTTCCTTTTTGTTCCATAAATATATTTTTTATATCCAAATACCTCCGTTAGTTTGATGCGTTATGCCCAGGAATCCACCGGAAATAGCGGTCACGACAACGCAGACAAAAATTCCAAATTATATCCATAATATCGACAGAAACATGGCAAACATTTTTTATAATCAATCCTCAAGGTGTTTTTCAAATATCTATTCGATAATATATCAACCGGGACAGTTGGCTTTTCAGTAGGACCGTGAGGAAAAATGGCTACCTCTCTGTGTTGCGCAAAAATCACACTGAAAGCCAACAACTGACCACTTACGCAATGTGGACGTTTACGCTCATTCTTCAATCTAAAGGCTGTAGACACCTGAGGCAAGCCACAGAAAAAGGAATCTGGTTGATATCCCTTTCAATGGGCAATAGGGATGCATTTTTTTGCAGGTTTGTCAAGTACAGTGCCTTTGGAAAGTATTCAGGCCCATTGACTTGTTCAATATTTTGTTATGTTACAGCCTTATTCTAAAATGGATTTAAAAAAATGTTTTACTCATCAATCTATCCACAATACCCCATAATAATAAAGCAACAATTGTTTTTAAGACATTTCTGCAAATGTATTACAAGTCAAAAATGACCTGATATACAGCACATAAGTATTCAGACCCTTTGCGATGAGACTCGAAATTGAGCTCAGGTGCATCCTGTTTCTATTGATCATCCTTGAGATGTTTCTACAACTTGATTGGAGTCCACCTGTGGTAAATTCAATTGATTGGACATGATTTGGAAAGGCACAAACCTGACTATATAAGGTCCCACAGTTGACAGTGCATGTCAGAGCAAAAAACAAGCCATGAGGTCGAAGGAATTGTCCGTAGAGCTCCGAGACAGGATTGTGTCGAGGCACAGATCTGGGGAAGGGTAGCAAACAATTTCTGAAGCATTGAAAGTCCCCAGTGGCCTCCATCATTGTTAAATGGAAGAAGTTTGGAACCACCAAGGCTCTTCCTAGAGCTGGCCGCCTGGCCAAACTGAGTAGTCTGGGGAGAAGGGCCTTGGTCAGGGATGTGACCAAGAACCCGAGGGTGAGTCTGACAGAGCTGCAGAGTTCCTCTATGGAGATGGGAGAACCTTCCAGAAGGACAACCATCTCCGCAGCACTCCACCAATCAGGCCTTTATGGTAGAGTGGCCAGACGGAAGCCACTCCTCAGTAAAAGGCACATGACAGCCCGCTTGCAGTTTACCAAAACACACCTAAAGAATCTCAGACCATGAGAAAAAAGATTATCTGGTCTGATGAATATTGAATATTGACCAATATTGAATATTGACCCATATTGAACACTTTGGCCTGAATACCAAGCGTCACGTCTGGAGTAAACCTGGCACCATCCCTATGGTAAAGCAGGGACTGGGAGACTAGTTCGGATCGAGGGAAAAGATAAACGGAGCAAAGTACAGAGCGCTCAGGACCTCAGGCTGGGGCAAAAGGTCACCTTCCCCCAGGACAATGACCCTAAGCACACAGCCGAGACAACGCAGATGCGCCATCTGGACAAGTCTCTGAATGTCCTTGAGTGGCCCAATTAGAGCCCGGACTTGAACCCAATGGAACATCTGTGGAGAGACCTGAAAATAGCTGTGCAGCGATGCTCCCCATCCAACCTGACAGAGACTGAGAGGATCTGCAGAGAAGAATGGGAGAAACTCCTCAAATACTAGTGAGCCAAGGTTGTAGCGTCATACCCATGAAGACTCCAGGCTGTGAACGCTGCCAAAGGTGCTTCAACAAAATACTGAGTAAAGGGTCTGAATACTTATGTAAATGTACATTTGTAATACATTTAGCAAAAAATGTCTAAATGTCATTATGGGGAATTGTGTGTAGATTGATGAGGGGGAAAAAAAAAACAATTTAATCAATTATAATTTAAGGTTGTAACATAACAAAATGTGGAAATAGTCAAGGGGTCTTTCCGAATGCACCATTCACATCTTAATGGTGTCAACACAATAAAAGTCAGAAGAGAAACCTATAAATGCACACATGCAGAAGTATTGATAGGCACATGGAGAAGAAGAGGTACAGAGAGAACCCATTGCAAATGAATGTTTCCGACAATGAATTATCTTTTTTATTTATTTTCCCAGGCAAGTCAGTTAAGAACAAATTCTCATTTTCAGTGACAGCCTAGGAACAGTGTGTTCTTAGGGGCAGAACTATCTTGTCAGCTCGGGGATTTGAACTTCTGGTTACTAGTCCAACGCTCTAACCACTAGGCTACCCTGCTGCCCCAAAGAAGTATTGTTTTACAAATTGATTACATCAACCCCTGACTACAGCATTCACAAGGATATTTTTAGCAATGCGCCAGGTTTGGGTTTTTTCCCTTCTCAAACTACGGTTTTGAAAACACAAGAAAAATAAAGTCGATTCACTAGGTTTCACTGACATGGAACACAATTCTATATAATCTATCAGGAAATCAATCACATAATGGGTTCTTATCTCCATAACAAAAGCATACCTTTAGCTAGTCACAGCTCTCACCGTGTATTGTCAATGACAACCATGATTTCAAGGCATTTATTTGCAACAACTTCTTTACAAAATCTTCCAGACCAAAAGTGCAATGTAATGGGTCTATGAGAGATGGGTGGATCCTGAATGGAATTCATCACATTGTTTGTTCTGAGAAGAATGTGTCTTATGTCAGACCCAATCATGGTCTATTTCAGACAACACTGTATGTCTCCGTTCCGTATTACAGTCCAATTCCCAGCGCCCATATCAGTGATTCTCCCATTCAACACCCACCACGATCCTTCAGCTTCAGAATGAAAAGACATGCTGATTCTAACTGCCAGGATTACAACACATTGTTTAAACCCCGTTGTGCATTCAATGCCTTTTAACTGCTAATTCCCTTTGGCGTTTCATAGAATGAGCTACTGTGTGTCCACGTATTGTACAGGCATCATCTTCGTGTGTGTGTGTGTGTGTAAGTAAAACAGAGGGGCACAGATCCATGCAGACATTTTGGCGGATGTGTTCAGGCCTTGGGGAAAGATGTCATAGGAAGAGCTTTCGGACTAAAAGATGAATGTATGTATGATTCCTTTTAGAACATTTTCACAATTTTCACAATTAAACTGTGATTGTGTTCCATAAGGTGTTCTATCTGGAACATATAATGACTACGGATGTCAACTGTAATTTTCCAAACAAACGATTCCAAACATAACAACGCCAAAAGGAAAGTAGGCACTGCAGCCGACGTGAGTAAAACATTTAAACGTGTTAACCCTCGCAAGACTGCAGGCCCAGACGGCATCCCCAGCCGCGTCCTCAGAGCACGCGCAGACCAGCTGGCGGGTGTGTTTACGGACATATTCAATCAATCCCTACCCCAGTCTGCTGTTCCCACATGCTTCAAGTGGGCCACCATTGTTCCTGTTCCCAAGAAAGCTAAGGGAACTAAGCTAAACGACTACCGCACCATAGCACTCACTTCCGTCATCATCAAATCAAATCAAAGCAAATCAAATTTATTTATATAGCCCTTCGTACATCAGCTGATATCTCAAAGTGCTGTACAGAAACCCAGCCTAAAACCCCGAACAGCAAGCAATGCAGGTGTAGAAGCACGGTGGCTAGGAAAAACTCCCTAGAAAGGCCAAAACCTAGGAAGAAACCTAGAGAGGAACCAGGCTATGTGGGGTGGCCAGTCCTCTTCTGGCTGTGCCAGGTGGAGATTATAACAGAACATGGCCAAGATGTTCAAATGTTCATAAATGACCAGCATGGTCCAATAATAATAAGGCAGAACAGTTGAAACTGGAGCAGCAGCACGGCCAGGTGAACTGGGGACAGCAAGGAGTCATTATGTCAGGTAGTCCTGAGGCATGGTCCTAGGGCTCAGGTCCTCCGAGAGAGAGAAAGAAAGAGAGAAAGAGAGAATTAGAGAGCACACTTAAATTCACACAGGACATCGAATAGGAAGTACACCGAATAGAAGTACTCCAGATATAACAAACTGACCCTAGCCCCCCGACACATAAACTACTGCAGCATAAATACTGGAGGCTGAGACAGGAGGGGTCAGGAGACACTGTGGCCCCATCCGATGATACCCCCGGACAGGGCCAAACAGGAAGGATATAACCCCACCCACTTTGCCAAAGCACAGCCCCCACACCACTAGAGGGATATCTTCAACCATCATGAAGTACTTTGAGAGACTAGTCAAGGACCATATCACCTCTACCTTACCCAACACCCTAGACCCACTCCAATTTGCTTACTGCCCCAATAGGTCCACAGACGACGCAATCTCAACCACACTGCACACTGCCCTAACCCACCTGGACAAGAGGAATACCTATGTGAGAATGCTGTTCATCAACTACAGCTCAGCATTTAACACCATAGTACCCTCCAAACTTGTCATCAAGCTCGAGACCCTGGGTCTCGACCCTGCCCTGTGCATCTGGGTCCTGGACTTCCTGACGGGCCGCCCCCAGGTGGTGAGGGTAAGTAACAACATCTCCACCCCGCTGATCCTCAACACTGGGGCCCCAGTTGTCAAAGAGACTGTTGTCAAAGAGACTGTTGTCAAAGAAAGACTGTTGTCAAAGAGAAACTGTTGTCAAAGAGACTGTTGTCAAAGAGACTGTTTTCAAAGAGACTGTTGTCAAATAAAGACTGTTGTCAAAGAGAGACTGTTGTCAAAGAGACTGTTGTCGAAGAGACTGTTGTCGAAGAGACTGTTGTCAAATAAAGACTGTTGTCAAAGAGAGACTGTTGTCAAAGAGAGACTGTTGTCAAAGAGACTGTTGTCGAAGAGACTGTTGTCGAAGAGAGATTGTTGTCAAAGAGACTGTTGTCAAAGAGAGATTGTTGTCAAAGAGAGACTGTTGTCGAAGAGACTGTTGTCGAAGAGAGATTGTTGTCAAAGAGACTGTTGTCAAAGAGAGACTGTTATCAAAGAGACTGTTGTCAAAGAGAGATTGTTGTCAAAGAGAGATTGTTGTCAAAGAGAGACTGTTGTCAAAGAGACTTTTGTCAAAGAGACTGTTGTCAAAGAGAGATTGTTGTCAAAGAGAGATTGTTGTCAAAGAGATTGTTGTCAAAGAGACTGTTGTCAAAGAGACTGTTGTCAAAGAGAGATTGTTGTCAAAGAGACTGTTGTCAAAGAGACTGTTGTCAAAGAGAGATTGTTGTCAAAGAGACTGTTGTCAAAGAGAGATTGTTGTCAAAGAGAGATTGTTGTCAAAAGACTGTTGTCAAAGAGACTGTTGTCAAAGAGACTGTTGTCAAATAAAGACTGTTTTCAAAAGACTGTTGTCAAAGAGACTGTTGTCAAATAAAGACTGTTGTCAAAGAGATTGTTGTCAAATAAAGACTGTTGTCAAAGAGTGTTCTCAGAGACAACATGACACACTCTACCAGGCTAATCCAGCCATCTGCCTGGGCAACATGAGCATTATGGATAACACTGTCAACATAGATCTGGTCTTCTCTTTCTCTCTCCCTGTCTCTCTCTCGCTACATTCTTCTCTATATACATCCCCCTTCGCTCTCGATCTAAAGACCTCTCTGATGAGGATAGGCTTCCTGTCCTGTTGGAGGAGGACGCAGACAGCTGTGGGTTGGCAACGCACTACATTGATCCCTGCCATAAGACAGAGAGCGAGAGAGCGAGAGAGCTAGAGAGCTAGAGAGCTCTCTCTCTATCTTATGGCAGGGATCAATGTATTGCGTTGCCAACCCACAGCTGTCTGCGTCCTCCCCCAACAGGACAGGTAGCCTATCCTCATCAGAGAGGTCTTTGAAACCTTAAAGTAAGGATTTCAAATTTGGGGAAATGACACTAATTGTTTTATATTTTTGACATTTTGCCAGGAAATGCAGCTCTGTCTCGGGTTCTGCTGTTGTGCAGTGGTTACACAGCCTTTCCTCTACAGGGAGCCAGGTTTTCCTGTGTCTACCCTTCTCAATAGCAAGTCTGTGATCACTGAGCCTGTACTTTGCCAATGTTTTTCTAAAGTTTTGGTCAGTAACCATGGTCAAATAATTTCCCACTGTGTACTGTCGATTTAGGGCCAGATAGCACTGCATTTGACTTTGTTCTTGTGTTTCAATGTAGTTTTGTTTTGACTGTTGTAATTTGGTTTATTCTGATTGAATGTGCTGTTCCTGAGGCTTTAGTGTGTTCGTAGAACAGGTTAGTGAACTCAGCCCCAGGACCAGTTGGATGAGGGGACTGAGGCTTTAGTGTGTTCGTAGAACAGGTTAGTGAACTCAGCCCCAGGACCAGTTGGATGAGGGGACTGAGGCTTTAGTGTGTTCGTAGAACAGGTTAGTGAACTCAGCCCCAGGACCAGTTGGATGAGGGGACTGAGGCTTCAGTGTGTTAGTAGAACAGGTTAGTGAACTCAGCCCCAGGACCAGTTGGATGAGGGGACTGAGGCTTTAGTGTGTTCGTAGAACAGGTTAGTGAACTCAGCCCCAGGACCAGTTGGATGAGGGGACTGAGGCTTTAGTGTGTTCGTAGAACAGGTTAGTGAACTCAGCCCCAGGACCAGTTGGATGAGGGGACTGAGGCTTTAGTGTGTTAGTAGAATAGGTTTGTGAACTCAGCCCCAGGACCAGTTGGATGAAGGGACTGAGGCTTTAGTGTGTTCGTAGAACAGGTTAGTGAACTCAGCCCCAGGACCAGTTGGATGAGGGGACTGAGGCTTCAGTGTGTTAGTAGAATAGGTTTGTGAACTCAGCCCCAGGACCAGTTGGATGAAGGGACTGAGGCTTTAGTGTGTTCGTAGAACAGGTTAGTGAACTCAGCCCCAGGACCAGTTGGATGAGTGGACTCTTATTTACTCAGCTCTTGGCATTGCATGGCTTGGTTATGATATGGGGGAGGCACTGTACTCTAGATGTTTCCAAAACTTAATTGCTCTTTTTACTTTTTAGAGTTTGTATTACTTGCGGATATTAGCCTAATTCTGGCCTGCATGTATTGTTTGTAGTTTTACTCGGGACATGTAGGAGAATCTTACAGAACTCTGGTTTCAATTGGGTGTTTGTCCCATTGGGTGAAATCTTGGTTTGTAATCTTGTCTCCCCCCTCTCTCTCCCTCTATTCGTCTTTCTTTCTCTCTCTCTCTCTCTCTCCCTCCTCCCCCCCCTCTCCTACTCTCTCAGCCCTCTCACCACTCCCCATACACCATTCAACACTGTATCCCATTCAAATGCAATCTGTGTTCACCTAAAGCCACCTAATCTACTCAGGCAAATCCCAGTCAATTTATCCCAGGGGGATTACGGCAGCTAGAGCACTCTGCTGGGAGTGTTATGTTGGGTGACACTCACAACAACGTATGCCTTAGGAATTTAATCAGAGCACAAATAATTTTCCAGCTGAGACAGTCTTCTCTGTCTGGGGATTAGTGGAGCCTTTTTACTGTCTTAGTAATGGATGAGCAGAATAGGGGCTGGAGGATTCAACAGACTCACTAAACACTAAATTCCACTCTCCACTCACCTCGCGCCTCATTCCTCACTACTCACTACTCATAACACTCCACAGATCCGTATCTCTCTGATACCCTGCTGTGTGTGTGTTGCCAAGACTAAATTAGGGTTGGACTGAAAACCCACAGGACAGTAGATCTCTGGGAAGAGGGTTGTTCTTCTGAAAACCTACAGGACAATAGATCTCCAGGAAGAGGGTTGGACTGAAAACCTACAGGACAGTAGATCTCCAGGAAGAGGGTTGGACTGAAAACCTACAGGACGGTAGATCTCCAGGAAGAGGGTTGGACTGAAAACCTACAGGACAGTAGATCTCCAGGAAGAGGGTTGGACTGAAAACCCACAGGACAGTAGATCTCCAGGAAGAGGGTTGGACTGAAAACCCACAGGACAGTAGATCTCCAGGAAGAGGGTTGGACTCATCCTGCTCTGTCCTGTCTAAATGGATCCTGTCTGGACAGGAGTTTACAGGATATCCTGCTCTGTCCTCTCTAAATGGATCCTGTCTGGACAGGAGTTTACAGGATATCCTGCTCTGTCCTGTCTAAATGGATCCTGTCTGGACAGGAGTTTACAGGATATCCTGCTCTGTCCTGTCTAAATGGATCCTGTGTAAAGCCTGGTCTCTCAGTTCCACTCTGAAAAAAAAATAAAAATGCGCCCTGAACACTCCCTTACAAAAAAAACATTAGGACAAAAATCACAGGAAAAATTGCTTTTCGGACACATACAGTTTGTTACAGTTTCCATGTTTTTTTCCCTCGTGTGAAAATAAAAATTCCCCACAGTATTTATTTTCCCCACTTCCAGCTACATGTAGTCTCCCAACCAGGAACTGACCAGGACCGACCCTGTCGAGCTTCAGAGGCTGTGGGATGCAGGGTGCTACGCGGCTGAAGTTTGTTTCCTTGAAACATTTGCATTTACAATATCCTTATTTTTTGTTTGCAATACTAAGAATTTTGTTCTCGACTTCAGAAGTTTTGCTCGATATTAAATGGCAAAAAATTTTACTCACACACTAGAGGTTTGCACCGTATAATAACACTATGACTCTATTAAATGTGTTTTAAAGGGACAATTCTTGTCACGTTCTGATCTTAGTTTCTTTTTATGTCTTCGTGTTAGGTTGGTCAGGGCGTGAGTTGGGGTGGGTAGTCTATGTTCTTTTTTCTATGTGTTGTATTTCTATGTCTTGGCCTGGTATGGTTCTCAATCAGGGACAGCTGTCTATCGTTGTCTCTGATTGAGAACCATACTTTGGTACCCTTTTCCCCCACCTGTTTTGTGGGAAGTTAACTTTGTTAACATAGCCCAAAGCGTCACGGTTTGGTTTGGTTTGGTTTGGTTTGGTTGGGTTGGTTTGGGTTGGGTTGGTTTGGTTTGGGTTGGTTTGGTTTGGTCTGGGTTGGTTTGGGTTGGGTTGGTTTGGTTTGGTTTGGGTTGGTTTGGGTTGGTTTGGTTTGGTTTGGGTTGGTTTGGTTTGGTTTGGGTTGGTTTGGTTTGGTCTGGGTTGGTTTGGGTTGGGTTGGTTTGGTTTGGTTTGGGTTGGTTTGGGTTGGTTTGGTTTGGTTTGGGTTGGTTTGGTTTGGTTTGGTTTGGGTTGGGTTGGTTTGGGTTGGTTTGGTTTGGGTTGGGTTGGGTTGGTTTGGGTTGGTTTGGTTTGGTTTGGTTTGGGTTGGTTTGGTTTGGGTTGGTTTGGTTTGGGTTGGTTTGGGTTGGGTTGGTTTGGGTTGGGTTGGGTTGGGTTGGTTTGGGTTTGGTTTGGTTTGGTTGGGTTGGTTTGGGTTTGGGTTGGTTTGGGTTTGGGTTGGTTTGGGTTGGGTTGGGTTGGTTTGGGTTGGGTTTGGTTTGGGTTGGGTTGGGTTGGTTTGGTTTGGGTTGGTTTGGTTTGGTCTGGTCGGCGTCATTTTTGAATAAAGAGAAAATGTACGCTTACCATGCTGCACCTTGGTCCAGTCCTTCAGCCAGCCGTGACAGATACACTGCTTACCATGCTGCACCTTGGTCCAGTCCTTCAGCCAGACGTGACAGATACACTGCTTACCATGCTGCACCTTGGTCCAGTCCTTCAGCCAGCCGTGACAGATACACTGCTTACCATGCTGCACCTTGGTCCAGTCCTTCAGCCAGCCGTGACAATTCTTCAATGAAACATTAACAAAGTGGCTCCTTGCCACAGTTTCAGTAAAAAGCTGAGGGATGGGACTGAAGAAATGCAACTCAAATCCATAGACTACACTACGGATACAATAACTAAACCGTTGATGATATCACAGGTCTAGTTTTGATTGTGTTTCCGGCAGTGGTTGTTTACATTTTGTTTGTTTACAAAATAGTTAAAACATATTTTGGGTTGTAATGGGGTATAACAGTTAACATTTGAACAAAGCTCATGAGGCAAAAGATGATATAATTCAAGAATCAATGGGTACATATAATTAATTTAGTCCAAAAATGGAGGAAAGGATCTACCCTTTAACACCAACTTTTCACGTGAGGAGAATAACATGTTTAACATGACAATCTCAGTTTCACATGTGGAACTGCAAGTTCACAAGTGAAAATTAAATCTCATGTAAAAATCACATTTGTAGTTTCACATGTGAATAACCTCCACATGATTCTTTTTTCCACATGAGAATTTGCAATTCCAAATGTGATAGAGGAAATCAAATTAGCAGTTACACATGGAAAAAAAACTCAGTTTCACGTGAAAATTTCAGTTTCACATGAAGAACTAACAGCAAGTTCACATATGTTGTTGAAATACTGGTATTCTATTCACTTATGAAAAGATGGTGTTTAAAAAATATATATTACATTTAACCTTTATTTAACTGGGCAAGTCAGTTAAGAACAAATTCTTATTTACAATGATGGCCTACTGGGGAACAGTGGGTTGACTGCCTCGTTCAGATTTTTACCTTGTCAGCTCGAGGATGAAAATCCAGCAACCTCTCAGTTACTGACCCAACACTTTAACCACTAGGCTACCTTGCAGTAGCCACCTGGGATGCCTAAAAAGACGTTACAATGCTGTAGACACCTTGGGGAAAACGTGGAAACGTAAGCTGACTCCTAGCTCCTACACAGCCATATAAGGAGTCATTGGCATGAGGCGGTTTAAAAAAATGTGGCACTTCCTGGTTGGATTTTTATCTGGGTTTCGCCTGTAACATCAGTTCTGTGGCACTCACAGACAATATCTTTGCAGTTTTGGAAACGTCAGAGTGTTTTCTTTCCAAAGCTTTTTGTGACAAAAACGGGAACGTTTTTCATCCAAAAATTAAAAGAGCGCCCCCTATATCCAATTTAAGATCTGTAAGTGATTTCTGAATTGAGTCAAAGTCATGCTGAAGTTCACGAATGGCCCCCTGCACCGAGGTGGCACAGGAATAAAACATTGTGTCACCTGCATAGCGATGAATGTTACAAGTATTTACAGTATTTCCTATGTCATTAATATACAAAGTGAACAATAATGGACCCAAAATAGAACCCGAGGAACACCTTTTTGAATCTCAAGAAATTCAGATTTTACTCTATCTGTCAAGAATTTGGTGGCTAAGATAATTCTGAAACAATAAATAGGTTTTATATCCAAGGACTATTTTTGATAACTTCTTCAGTAAAACAGAATGGTCAACAGTGTTGAACGCCTGTGACAGGTTAATAAACTAGGCAGCATGTCACATTCTGACCTTAGTTCCTTTTTTTATGTCTTTGTGTTAGGTTGGTTGGGGTGGGTCGTCTATGTTCTTTTTTCTATGTTGTTATATTTCTGTGTGTTTGGCCTAGTGTGGTTCTCAATCAGAGGCAGGTGTCATTCATACTAAGGGAGCCTGTTTTCCCCATTTTGGTTGTGGGTGTTTAATTTCTGTTTAGTGTCTGGTTCACCTGGCAGAACTGTTTATTTTTCTCTTCATTGTTATTTTGTGTAGTGTTCAGTTTTTTTCAATTAAAACATGACGAACACTTACCACGCTGCGTTTTGGTCCTCCTCTCCTTCCACCAACGAGAATCATTACACAGCACTGCTCTTTTTAGCATCCACGGCCTTGAAAAGATCATTAACAACTAGCGTGGTTGCTGTTGGTAGTACTATTCCCAGGCCTGAACCCTGAATGGTTTACATAAAAAAAATACAATTATCAGATAAAAAAGGAACAAAGTTGTACATTAACCAAGGATTTAAGAATCTTCGCTAAATAAGGTAGTATTGAAATGGGGCGATATTTGTCAAGATCATCGACACCCTTATGGACAGCACATACGCAGATTTCCAGGCTTTTGGAAAACCTCCTGATAACAATGTTAAATAAAACATGTGGGCTACTTTTTCTTTTATTTCACCTTTATTTAACCAGGTTGAGAACAAGTTCTCATTTGCAACTGCGACCTGGCCAAGATAAATCCAGCGCTGAGCCAGTAATAAAAGGAGCTGCATGCGCAAGCAGACCAGGCTCCAAATGATCAGCCCATGTGGGTTAACAAAGCATCCAGGACTCCTTCATCAGTGACTTTCCAAAAAAAAAGAAACTCCCGACCAGCATTTTCAGTATCATTCAATAGATTTTCACCATCAACATCCAAAATGACTCTTTTCAAGAGCTGGCTTTGAAATATACAACCCACAAAGATAAAATGCATTAATTATATCAATTTAGTCAGTAATAGGCCCACAATCTATATTCATGTTTTGGGGGAGAGAAGAGGAGACGCAACCCTTCAGTGATGGGGTAGCAGGGTAGCGTAGAGGTTAGAGCGTTAGACTAGTAACCGAAAGGTTGCAAGTTCAAATCCCCGAGCTGACAAGGTACAAATCTGTCATTCTGCCCCTGAACAGACAGGTAATCTGTTTCTAGGCCGTCATTGAAAATAAGAGTTTGTTCTCAACTGACTTGCCTAGTTAAATGAAAAAATAAATGTAACAGCTTCCCAAAATGTAACTGGGTTCCCTGTACATTCAGATACTATATTAACATAATAATCAGATTTTTCTTTTTCAACTAGTTTTACACACAGATTTCTGAATCGCCTGAAACTGCCAGTCTGGGCCCCGAGTCTGTGAATCTAGTTTTGGCCCAGTCAGCATCTCTGTTGACTTCAGACAGCTCTGGACTGAACAAAAGGACATTTTTAATTCTCAGTTTCTTTAATTAGGGAGCATGTTTATCCACAATCCAATTGAAAACATTTGAGAAGTGGTTCAGAGCCAACTCTGTGTTGCAATACAATCAAAGTCACCAAAATAAAGTTGACAAAAAAAATTGCCTGTTTATTGAAATTCCTCTTGTTGATAAACCAAGGTTTGGTTCGAGGCATGCGTACTGTATATACCTGACACATACAATGGGATATTGGTCACTATTATTATTCGAATACCCCACTCCCAGTATATTTCTCTGGAGTATTTATAAATATGAGGTCAATCAAAGTCAATTTTGTAGGGTCCTTTTAAGTTTGGACAAGTAGGCTTTGTAATCAAAGAACGTCATACCTACTGTGAAGCATGGGGGTGGAAACATCATGCTTTGGGGCTGTTTTTCTGACAAGGGATCCAGGACGACTGATCGTGTAAAGGAAAGAATGAATGGGGCCATGTATCGTGAGACAGTGTGTGGAAACCTTGTGAAGACTTACAGAAAACGTTTGACCTCTGTCATTGCCAGCAAAGGGTATATAACAAAGTATTGAGATAAACTTTTGTTATTGACCAAATACTAACTTTCAACCATAATTTGCAAATAAATTCATTAAAAACCTCTTAAGGCTAGGCAGAATACTGCCCCCTTTGGAGGAATTGCGTGCCCATAGTAAACTGAAAAAAAATCTGTCAAAAATTGCTAATATATGCATATAATAATTATTATTGGATAGAAAACACTCTAAAGCTTCTAAAACCGTTGGAAATATGTCTGTAAGTATAGCAGAACTCACAGTGCAGGCATTCTTCCAAACTAGTTTTGTGGTCATGAAAGTTGGGGCAACGTTGATGTGATCGCCCCCACCCTTCCCAACCAGCTTTGGATCTGGGGACACTTTCTATGTCTTCCACTAGATGTCCTCATTCAGTAGAGCGTTTAATCGTTCAAATCCCGCGAGATTTGGCCCTATGGGAGTGAATTGAGTGAGTGCCGCGAGAAAATACCTGTGCATTAGGGCGCGAATTGGTCCCAGCCATTCCTTTGTTCCAGCACTCCGGAGGAGAACTAACAATGATCGGTTGAATTGAAAATTGTTTTGTACGTTTAGAACATCCTAAAGCTTGATTCTGCACTTAGTTTGACCTGTTTAGTCAACATATAATATGTAATTTTGAAGTTTTGATGCGCAACTTTTCCGGACCAGAGGACATTTTGGGTGCATTTCAGCTGATATTGTTAGCAGATGCTAATACAAAGACACAAGACTTGAAACCAAACAATGTTTTGGGTAAGTATGAACCCTTCCAGTACATTCTGAACGGAGACCATCAAAGGTAAGGGAATATTTATGCTGAAATTGTGTGTTTCTGTTGACTCCAACATAGCGGAGAAATATTGCTTATATCTGAGCTTCGTCTCAGAATATTGAATAGTTAGCGATTTCTGTAACGTTAAAAAGAAATGTAACAAAGCGATTGCATTAAGAAGCAGTGTATCTTTCTAACTATATGTAAAACATGTATATTTAGTCAAAGTTTATGATGCCTATTTACGTTATCTTGCGGCGCTACCTATATTTTCTGCGGACATTTTTCTGAACATGAATTCAATGTAAATGGACATTTATGGATATAAATGGCATATTATTGAAAGAAAAAAAATGTACTGTGTAACATGTCCTATTACTGTCATCTGATGAAGATTTTCAAAAGGTTAGTGAATGATTTATTTTTTAATCCTGATTTTATAATTTTATATTTTCTGGGACAAAATGGCTGCCTCTTGTCTTCGTTTCGGTGGTGGTCTAATATAAATATGTGGTGTGTTTTCGCGGTAAAACATTTAAAAAATCTGACATGCTGGGTAGATGAACAAGGTGTTTATCTTTCATTTTAGGTATTGGACTTGTTAATGTGTGGAGGTTAAATATTTCTAAGAATATTTTTGCGTTCCATGCGCCACGTTCCAGCTGAACGTGGGAGGGGTCGTTCCCAAAAGGGAACCCTAACCCGTCATCAGGTTAAAAATCCTACAATGGGATTTTCTGATTTTTTTCCTCATTTTGTCTGTCATAGTTGAAGTGTACCTATGGTGAAAATTACAGGCCTCTCTCGTCTTTTTAAGTGGGAGAACATGCACAATTGGTGGCTGACTAAATACTTTTTTGCCCCACTGTATATCTATGGTAATGGTAGATACAGGGTCTAGATATATGGTAATAGTATATACAGGTTCTATAGGGTCTAGATATGTGGTAATAGTAGACATAGGGTATATATCTATGTTAATAGTAGATACAGGGTCTAGACATATGGTAATAGTAGATACAGGGTATATATCTATGGTAATGGTAGATACAGGGTATATATCTATGGTAATGGTAGATACAGGGTATATATCTATGGTAATGGTAGATACAGGGTCTAGATATGTGGTAATAGTAGATATAGGTATATATCTATGGTAATATTAGATACAGGGTCTATAGGGTTTAGATATATGGTGATAGTAGATACAGGTTCTATAGGGTCTAGATATATGGTAATAGTAGATATAGGGTCTAGATATGTGGTAATAGTAGGTACAGGTTCTATAGGGTCTAGATCTATGGTAATAGTAGATACAGGGTCTAGATATGTGGTAATAGTAGATACAGGTTCTATAGGGTCTAGATCTATGGTAATAGTGGATACAGGAATCTCACAAAATAATGTGTTTCCATATTTTTTGTTGTTCATACATTTATCGAATAATCTCTCAAACCAGATTGTCAAATATACTTTAAAAAGTGACGTATATTGAGTGAGATTGATGAGTATTGACAGCCCTGAGGAAATGGTGAACTGAAAGGCACAATCGGGCCTTATATACGACACTATACACCCCACTATAAAAGCTACCACTTCACATTCATCAGCAATACAAGTGTTGTTGTAAGGTGAACCGAAAATTATTTCCCTCCAATCACATGAATGGATTTATTAGCCAACTTCACATTTGTATGGAATATTAGCGGAAACCTTTTCAGTGACTCTGTGGCCTTTTTGTTGAGGCGGTAAGCTACAAAGCGACTGGGTGGGTTTCAGTTCGATAGATAGCAGTGATTACTATCTTTGTGTTGGGCTCTTTAGATACATAATGCAGAGGTTTGGTTCTACACATTTCAAGGTCTGCAAAGGCCACTGGCCACTACTATCTATCCCCCTCTCTCACACACTCATAACAACACACACACACAGGCTCACAACAGGCCTGCAAAGGCCACCGGCTCCTATCAATGCCAGGCAAAGACCTCTGTCTCCTACGATTTATAATGATCCAAGAGTGTGAGGGGTCAGACAACACTGTCTGGAATACTGAACTGTGGTTTAGTGGCCCGGCAATTCATATGGTTAACTTTGTAGCATCTGACGATAAAAAAATAAAAAATAAAATGCTCTAAAAAATAAATGCTCTGATTATGCACAAGGAAATATTAACAGTGAACCACAGAATATTGGCCCAATCCTAGGAAACATATTAAGTGGAAATAACAGTTGAATCATCTATCTGCCTGGTATTATTATAGGGAACTCAGTGATCTGTAACAGTTCTTCCTAATCCTTTCTGAGCAAGCACCCATAAAGGCTGCCTTCTCTGCACCAATACATGATGCTGTGTGCCACCAATACATTATGCTGTGTGCCACCAATACATTATGCTGTGTGCCACCAATACATGATGCTGTGTGCCACCAATACATGATGCTGTGTGCCACCAATACATTATGCTGCCACCAATACATTATGCTGTGTGCCACCAATACTGTTACGGTGCGTGAATGAGGACCCAAAAGCGAATTAACGTAAACAGAGCTTCTTTAATAACAAAACAAAACGTAGGCTCAGATGGACCGGCAGGTTCCGACAGGACAGGACAAGGTTGCAGCAAACATGACGATAGTCTGGTTCAGGCATGAACAACACAAACAAGAATCCGACAAAGACAGGAGCAGAAACAGAGAGAGATATAGAGGACTAATCAGAGGGAAAAAGGGAACAGGTGGGAAAAGGGGTGACGAGGTAGTTAGGAGGAGACAAGGCACAGCTGGGGGAAAGAGGGGGAGAAAAGGTAACCTAACAACGACCAGCAGAGGGAGACAGGGTGAAGGGAAAGGACACAACATGACAGTACATGACAGTACCCCCCCACTCACCGAGCGCCTCCTGGCGCACTCGAGGAGGAAACCTGGCGGCAACGGAGGAAATCATCGATCAGCGCACGGTCCAGCACGTCCCGAGAGGGAACCCAACTCCTCTCCTCAGGACCGTACCCCTCCCAATCTACTAGGTACTGATGACCACGGCCCCGAGGACGCATGTCCAAAATCCTACGGACCCTGTAGATGGGTGCGCCCTCGACAAGGATGGGGGGGGGGGGGGGGGGGAAGACGAGCGGGGGCGCGAAGAACGGGCTTGACACAGGAGACATGGAAGACCGGGTGGACGCGACGAAGATATCGCGGAAGAAGAAGTCGAACTGCGACAGGATTAATGATCCGAGAAATACGGAACGGACCAATGAACCGCGGGGTCAACTTGCGAGAAGTGGTCTTAAGGGGAAGGTTCTGAGTGGAGAGCCAAACTCTCTGACCGCGACAATATCTAGGACTCTTAGTTCTACGCTTATTAGCAGCCCTCACAGTCTGCGCCCTATAACGGCAAAGTGCAGACCTGACCCTCTTCCAGGTGCGCTCGCAACGTTGGACAAAAGCCTGAGCGGAGGGGACGCTGGACTCGGCGAACTGAGATGAGAACAGCGGAGGCTGGTACCCGAGGCTACTCTGAAAAGGAGATAGCCCGGTCGCAGACGAAGGAAGCGAGTTGTGGGCGTATTCTGCCCAGGGGAGCTGTTCTGACCAAGACGCAGGGTTGCGAAAAGAAAGACTGCGTAAGATGCGACCAATAGTCTGATTGGCCCGTTCTGCTTGACCGTTAGACTGGGGGTGAAAGCCGGAAGAGAGACTGACGGAAGCCCCAATCAAACGGCAAAACTCCCTCCAAAATTGAGACGTGAATTGCGGACCTCTGTCCGAAACGACGTCTGACGGAAGGCCATGAATTCTGAAAACATTCTCGATGATGATTTGTGCCGTCTCTTTAGCAGAAGGAAGCTTAGCAAGGGGAATAAAATGAGCCGCCTTAGAGAACCTGTCGACAACCGTAAGAATAACAGTCTTCCCCGCTGACGAAGGCAGTCCGGTGGCAAAATCTAAGGCGATGTGAGACCACGGTCGAGAGGGAATGGGAAGCGGCCTGAGACGGCCGGCAGGAGGAGAGTTACCGGACTTAGTCTGCGCGCAGACCGAACAAGCAGCCACGAAGCGACGCGTGTCATGCTCCCGGGTGGGCCACCAAAAGCGCTGGCGAATGGAAGCAAGCGTACCCCGAACGCCAGGGTGGCCGGCTAACTTGGCAGAGTGAGCCCACTGAAGAACGGCCAGACGAGTAGGAACGGGAACGAAAAGAAGGTTCCTGGGACAAGCGCGCGGCGACGGAGTTTGAGTGAGTGCTTGCTTTACCTGCCTCTCAATTCCCCAGACAGTCAACCCGACAACACGCCCCTCAGGGAGAATCCCCTCGGGGTCAGTGGAGGCTACTGAAGAACTGAAGAGACGAGATAAAGCATCAGGCTTGGTGTTCTTAGAGCCCGGACGATAAGAAATCACGAACTCGAAACGAGCGAAAAACAGCGCCCAGCGCGCCTGACGCGCATTAAGTCGTTTGGCAGAACGGATGTACTCAAGGTTCCTATGGTCAGTCCAAACGACAAAAGGAACGGTCGCCCCCTCCAACCACTGTCGCCATTCGCCTAGGGCTAAGCGGATGGCGAGCAGTTCGCGGTTTCCCACATCATAGTTACGTTCCGACGGCGACAGGCGATGAGAAAAATACGCGCAAGGGTGGACCTTGTCGTCAGAGAAGGAGCGCTGAGAAAGAATGGCTCCCACGCCCACCTCTGACGCGTCAACCTCGACAATGAACTGTCTAGAGACGTCAGGTGTAACAAGGATAGGTGCGGATGTAAAACGATTCTTGAGGAGATCAAAAGCTCCCTGGGCGGAAACGGACCACTTAAAGCACGTCTTGACAGAAGTGAGGGCTGTGAGAGGGGCTGCCACCTGACCGAAATTACGGATGAAACGACGATAGAAGTTCGCGAAGCCGAGAAAGCGCTGCAACTCGACGCGTGACTTAGGGACGGGCCAATCAATGACAGCTTGGACCTTAGCGGGATCCATCTTAATGCCTTCAGCGGAAATAACAGAACCGAGAAATGTGACGGAGGAGGCATGAAAAGAGCACTTCTCAGCCTTCACAAAAAGACAATTCTCTAAAAGGCGCTGGAGGACACGTCGAATGTGCTGAACATGAATCTGGAGTGACGGTGAAAAAATCAGGATATCGTCAAGGTAAACGAAAACAAAGATGTTCAGCATGTCTCTCAGGACATCATTGACTAATGCCTGAAAGACAGCTGGAGCGTTAGCGAGGCCGAAAGGAAGAACCCGGTATTCAAAGTGCCCTAACGGAGGTAAGCGTTACGAAGGTCCAACTTAGTGAAAAACCTGGCTCCCTGCAGGATCTCGAAGGCTGAAGACATAAGAGGAAGCGGATAACGATTCTTCACTGTTATGTCATTCAGCCCTCGATGATCTATGCAGGGGCGCAGGGACCCGTCCTTCTTCTTAACAAAAAAAAACCCTGCTCCGGCGGGAGAGGAGGAGGGGACTATGGTACCGGCGGCAAGAGCTACAGACAAATAATCTTTGAGAGCCTTACGTTCGGGAGCCGACAGAGAGTATAGTCTACCCCGGGGGGGAGTGGTTCCCGGAAGGAGATCAATACTACAATCATACGACCGGTGTGGAGGAAGAGAGGTGGCCCTGGACCGACTGAACACCGTGCGCAGATCGTGATATTCCTCCGGCACCCCTGTCAAATCACCAGGCTCCTCCTGTGAAGAAGAGACAGAGGAAACAGGAGGGATAGCAGACATTAAACATTTCACATGACAAGAGACGTTCCAGGAGAGGATAGAATTACTAGACCAATTAATGGAAGGATTATGACAAACTAGCCAGGGATGGCCCAAAACAACAGGTGTAAAAGGTGAACGAAAAATTAAAAAAGAAATGGTTTCGCTATGATTACCAGAAACAGTGAGGGTTAAAGGTAGCGTCTCACGCTGAATCCTGGGGAGAGGACTACCATCCAGGGCGAACAAGGCCGTGGACTCCCTTAACTGTCTGAGAGGAATGTCATGTTCCCGAGCCCAGGTCTCGTCCATAAAACAGCCCTCCGCCCCAGAGTCTATTAAGGCACTGCAGGAAGCTGACGAACCGGTCCAGCGTAGATGGACCGACAAGGTAGTGCAGGATCTTGAAGGAGAGACAGGAGTAGTAGCGCTCACCAGTAGCCCTCCGCTTACTGATGAGCTCTGGCTTTTACTGGACATGAAGTGACAAAATGACCAGCAGAACCGCAATAGAGACAGAGGCGGTTGGTGATTCTCCGTTCCCTCTCCTTAGTCGAGATGCGGACACCTCCCAGCTGCATAGGCTCAGCACCCGAGCCGGCAGAGGAAGATGGTAGTGATGCGGAGAGGGGGGCAACGGAGAACGCGAGCTCCTTTCCACGAGCTCGGTGACGAAGATCAACCCGTCGCTCAATGCGAATAGCGAGTTCAATCAAGGAATCCACGCTGGAAGGAACCTCCCGGGAGAGAATCTCATCCTTTACCTCTGCGCGGAGACCCTCCAGAAAACGAGCGAGCAAAGCCGGCTCGTTCCAGCCACTGGAGGCAGCAAGAGTGCGAAACTCAATAGAGTAGTCTGTTATGGATCGATTACCCTGACATAGGGAAGACAGGGCCCTGGAAGCCTCCTCCCCAAAAACAGATCGATCAAAAACCCGTATCATCTCCTCCTTAAAGTCCTGATACTGGTTAGTACACTCAGCCCTTGCCTCCCAGATTGCCGTGCCCCACTCACGAGCCCGTCCAGTAAGGAGAGATATGACGTAGGCGACACGAGCAGTGCTCCTGGAGTAAGTGTTGGGCTGGAGAGAAAACACAATATCACACTGGGTGAGGAACGAGCGGCATTCAGTGGGCTCCCCAGAGTAACACGGCGGGTTATTGATTCTGGGCTCCGGAGATTCGAAAGCCCTGGAAGTGGCCGGTGGATCGAGGCGGAGATGGTGAACCTGTTCTGTGAGGTTGGAGACTTGGGTGGCCAGGGTCTCAACGGCATGTCGAGCAGCAGACAATTCCTGCTTGTGTCTGCCTAGCATCGCTCCCTGGATCTCGACGGCTGAGTGGAGAGGATCCGAAGTCGCTGGGTCCATTCTTGGTCGGATTCTTCTGTTACGGTGCGTGAATGAGGACCCAAAAGCGAATTAACGTAAACAGAGCTTCTTTAATAACAAAACAAAACGTAGGCTCAGATGGACCGGCAGGTTCCGACAGGACAGGACAAGGTTGCAGCAAACATGACGATAGTCTGGTTCAGGCATGAACAACACAAACAAGAATCCGACAAAGACAGGAGCAGAAACAGAGAGAGATATAGAGGACTAATCAGAGGGAAAAAGGGAACAGGTGGGAAAAGGGGTGACGAGGTAGTTAGGAGGAGACAAGGCACAGCTGGGGGAAAGAGGGGGAGAAAAGGTAACCTAACAACGACCAGCAGAGGGAGACAGGGTGAAGGGAAAGGACAGAAACAAGACACAACATGACAGTACATGACAAATACATTATGCTGTGTGCCACCAATACATTGTGCTGTGTGCCACCAATACATTGTGCTGTGTGCCACCAATACATTATGCTGTGTGCCACCAATACATTATGCTGTGTGCCACCAATACATTATGCTGTTTGCCACCAATACATTGTGCTGTGTGCCACCAATACATTGTGCTGTGTGCCACCAATACATTGTGCTGTGCACTGCGCTGTACGAGACATGCGATGGTAGAATAAGATAACATAACCTAGTAATAACATAAAATATGGCCGAACTCTGATAGCAATGAATGTTTTTATTCTTCATTAGTGATTTTACGCTGAACCAGTCCCATTTGGTGCTCACTGCATATTCAGTGAATACATTAGTAAATGTTTTCATTTTTTATTTTTTTTTGTATTGATTGAATTTGTTGCAACTGAAGGAAAAGGAGAGACAGAGACAAGTTAGGGAAAAGAGCAGAAGATTCTGTTTTCTTTCTTTTCTATAAAACGTGATTTTAGTCTGGGTAAAAACAGACACCTTTGTATGTATAACGAAAACTCAAATGACATCATAACACTTTTAATTGGCCATTACAAATGGAAATGCCACACAGTGTATTTCTGTGGTTCAGATCTTGATCTCATCCTTTCAATCACTAAATTGAAAAATGTGTGGCCCTTTAGTATACAAAAAAAAAAAAAAAATCCATATTTTTGTATTCTACAGCTGACAACATCATGCGCATGTTTTTTAAAAGACATATTGTACAAAACAAGAAAAAGTAGTTATCTCACAGTAGATAATGAACACCTAACCAACATAATCATAACAGATCTAGATGGAAATAGATTAATCAAATGACTATTTAATTGTTCTTAGACTGAATAATACTTGTCTGTGGGAAATGAAGACTTAATGCCAGAGGGAAAAGTAAGCCAGAATTAAAAATACACCAGAGTTCAAATTAAATCGCTAATGGTAAATGTGTGTTCAATCAAGAAGTTTGTTTAGGAAGTAAGCAAAAAAAGTGAATATATAGTTTGTGCACTTTGAATACTACCCCTAGGCGTTTCCTTCAGAATCAAATGTGCACTTTGAATACTGTCCCTAGGCATTTCCTTCGGAATCAAAGCTCCATTACTATTCCACAATGGCCACTATTTCCATGCAGTAGCAGTATTGGTTTCTGAGAAAAACAACAATCAAATCATCAAATCAAATGTTATTTGTCACATACGCCGAATACAACAGGTACAATTCCTTACAGTGAAATGCTGACTTGATCATCACTTAACCAACAATGCAGTTTTAAGAAAAATAAGTGTTAAGTAAAAAATAGATAAGTAAAAAATAACAAATAATCAAAGAGCAGTAAAATAACAGTAGTGAGGCTATATATACAGGGTATTACGGTAGAGAGTCAGTGTGGAGACTATATACAGGGTATTACGGTAGAGAGTCAATGTGGAGACTATATACAGGGTATTACGGTAGAGAGTCAATGTGGAGACTATATACAGGGTATTACGGTAGAGAGTCAGTGTGGAGACTATATACAGGGTATTACGGTAGAGAGTCAATGTGGAGACTATATACAGGGTATTACGGTAGAGAGTCAGTGTGGAGACTATATACAGGGTATTACGGTAGAGAGTCAGTGTGGAGACTATATATAGGGTATTACAGTACAGAGTCAATGTGGAGACTATATACAGGGTATTACGGTAGAGAGTCAATGTGGAGGCTATATACAGGGTATTACGGTAGAGAGTCAATGTGGAGACTATATACAGGGTATTACGGTAGAGAGTCAATGTGGAGACTATATACAGGGTATTACGGTAGAGAGTCAGTGTGGAGACTATATATAGGGTATTACAGTACAGAGTCAATGTGGAGACTATATACAGGGTATTACGGTACAGAGTCAATGTGGAGACTATATACAGGGTATTACAGTACAGAGTCAATGTGGAGACTATATACAGGGTATTACGGTAGAGAGTCAATGTGGAGACTATATACAGGGTATTACGGTACAGAGTCAATGTGGAGGCTCTATACAGGGTATTAGGGCAGAGAGTCAATGTGGAGACTATATACAGGGTATTACGGTACATAGTCAATGTGGAGGCTATATACAGGGTATTACGGTAGAGAGTCAATATGGAGACTATATACAGGGTATTACGGTACAGAGTCAATGTGGAGGCTTTATACAGGGTATTACGGTAGAGAGTCAATGTGGAGGCTATATACAGGGTATTACGGTAGAGAGTCAATGTGGAGACTATATACAGGGTATTACGGTAGAGAGTCAATGTGGAGACTATATACAGGGGGTACCGGTAGAGAGTCAATGTGGAGGCTATATACAGGGTATTACGGTAGAGAGTCAACGTGGAGACTATATACAGGGTATTACAGTACAGAGTCAATGTGGAGACAATATACAGGGTATTACAGTACAGAGTCAATGTGGAGACTATATACAGGGTATTACGGTAGAAAGTCAATGTGGAGACTATATACAGGGTATTACAGTACAGAGTCAATGTGGAGGCTCTATACAGGGTATTACGGTAGAGAGTCAATGTGGAGGCTATATACAGGGTATTACGGTACAGAGTCAATGTGGAGGCTATATACAGGGTGTACCGGTAGAGAGTCAATGTGGAGGCTACATACAGGGTATTACGGTAGAGAGTCAATGTGGAGACTATACATAGGGTATTACAGTACAGAGTCAATGTGGAGACTATATACAGGGTATTACGGTAGAGAGTCAATGTGGAGGCTATATACAGGGGGGAACCAGTACAGAGTCTATGTGGAGGCTATATACAGGGGGTACTGGTACAGAGTCAATGTGGAGGCTATATACAGGGGGGTGTCGGTACAGAGTCTATGTGGAGGCTATATACAGGGGGTACCGGTACAGAGTCAATGTGGAGGCTATATACAGGCGGTATCAGTACAGAGTCAATGTTGAGGCTATATACAGGGGGAACCGGTACAGAGTCAATGTGGAGACTATATACAGGGGGTATCGGTACAGAGTCAATGTGGAGGCTTTATACAGGGGGTATCGGTACAGAGTCAATGTGGAGGCTTTATACAGGGGGTATCGGTACAGAGTCAATATGGAGGCTTTATACAGGGGGTATCGGTACAGAGTCAATGTGGAGACTATATACAGGGGGTACCGGTACAGAGTCAATGTGGAGACTATATACAGGGGGTATCGGTACAGAGTCATTGTGGAGGCTATAAACAGGGGGTATCGGTACAGAGTCAATGTGGAGGATTTATACAGGGGGTATTCAAGAACTGGCCTCTGTAAAATGGTAAAGAATCAGCTTGATCCCCTCTGTCAAAGACACTTGGATGTTTTGATATTTTCAGTGGTATTGTTAACAAACACGCCCTCGTAAAGAAAATGAGAATTAAAAACATCTTCAGCCCCTGGTTCCACTGTGTTCTTGCAGAGTTACTCCACCTCAAGAATTGCATTTGGTGAAAGGCTCGGCACACTCATACTCAGGATGACTGACTATCGTTCAGGCAAATGAGAAATAAGTTCACTCAGGCCATCCGGAAGGCCAAAGATAGTTACTGTTCCCTCTCTGTGGGTCTAACCCCAAGAACATATGCAAAACAGTTAAAGACCTGGAGAATAAACCCTCCTCACAGCTGCCCATGTCCCTTATCGTTGATGATTGGGTTATTACTGACAAGAAGCACATGGCTGAGCTCTTTAATCAACACTTCATTAAGTCAGGATTCCGATTTGGCTCAGCCATGCCTCTGTGCCCGTCCAACATTTCCTCATCTCCCACCCCTTCTAATGCGACTGTCCCCGATGCTCCTCCCTCTTTTCCCTTCTAATGCGACTGTCCCCGATGCTCCTCCCTCTTTTTCCCTTCTAATGCGACTGTCCCCGATGCTCCTCCCTCTTTTCCCTTCTAATGCGACTGTCCCCGATGCTCCTCCCTCTTTTCCCTTCTAATGCGACTGTCCCCGATGCTCCTCCCTCTTTTTCCCCTGCCCCGCAACAAAGTTTCTCCCTGCAGGCAGTCACTGAGTCCGAGGTGCAAAAGGTGCTTCTGAAACTTGACCCCAAAAACCATCTGGGTCTGATGGTTTAGACCCTACTCCTTTAAGGTTGGTGCTCCTATCATCACCAAGCCTATCGCTGACCATATTAAACCTCTTGAAGCTAGGGGGCACTATTTTTATGTTTTGGAAAAATGATGTTCCCAAAGTAAACGACCTATTTCTCAGGACCAGATGCTAGAATATGCATATAATTGACATATTAGGATAGAAAACATTATAAAGTTTCCAAAACTGTCAAAATATTGTCTCTGAGTATAACAGAACTGATATTACAGGTGAAACCCGTAGAAAAATCAGACCAGGAAGTGGCTTCTATTTTGAAAACTCCATGTTCCATAGCCTCCCATTGCTCCATTTAAAGGGATATCAACCAGATTCATGACGCTTCCTCAAGGTGTCAACAGGCTTCAAACATAGTTTCAGGTTTTTATTTTGAAAAATGAGCCAGAACGATAACATCGCTTCAAGTGGTCACATGAGTTTTGCTCGCGCAACAGAGTTTGGATGGGTATTGCTTTTCCCTCTCCTTCTGTGAAAGACATTTGCGGTTGATATATTACCGATTATATATTTTAAAAACAGGATTGATTATAAAAAAACGTTTGACATGTTTCTGTGGACATTACGGATATTATTTGGAATTTGTCTGCGTTGTCGTGACTGCTCTTTCCTGTGAATTTCTGAACATAATGCGCCAAACAAACTGAGGTATTTTGGATATAAAAATAATCTTTATGGAACAAAAGGAACATTTGTTGTGTAACTGGGAGTCTCGTGAGTCAAAACATCCGAAGATCATCAAAGGTAAATGATTAATCTGCTTTTCAGGGCTCCTCTATCTGGCTTCCCTGTATACACTTGTGTAACCGATGTGAAATGGCTAGCTAGTTAGCAGTTGTGCGCGCTAATAGCGTTTCAATTGGTGACGTCACTTGCTCTGAGACCTTGAAGTAGTGGTTCCCCTTGCTCTGCAAGGGCCGTGGCTTTTGTGGAGCGATGGGTAACGATGCTTCATGGGTGTCAGTTCTCTACGTGTTCAGAGGGTCCCTGGTTCAAGCCCGGGTCGGGGCGAGATGGACGGACGAAAGTTAAACTGTTACACAAGTTCCAAGCATATGATGAAGCAGCATCACAGGCAGCCCAGATCTTGATTCTATATTTTGTGGGTTTAGATGGTATGTACTGCCTGAATGGGCAGCTGCCCCTAAATGGCATAAACTGCTCATCAACAGTAACATTGGGCCCCAGGGTTGTAAAACAGGGGAAGGCGGTCCACCCACTTGTCCCACACTGACCTGATTGCAGCTAGCTTGTCTCTCTGCACTGACCTGATTGCAGCTAGCTTGTCTCTCTGCCGCCAAAGCTTTTCTGGTGTCTCTGTTATTGAAGCGGACAATCTGTAACGAAGGGGGCTGAGAGTCGGGAAGCAAGTTCAGGAAGTGGTTTAATAAATAAATGGAACATAATCCAAAACAAGAAACACCAACAGCACACAGACATGAAACAGAAACAGTAACGTCTGGGGAAGGAAGCAAAGGGAGGGACATACACAGGGAAGGAAGCAAAGGGAAGCAAAGGGAGAGACATATACAGGGAAGGAACCAAAGGGAGGGACATATATAGGGAAGGAACCACAGGGAGTGACATATATAAGGAAGGAACCAAAGGGAATGACATATATAGGGAAGGAACCAAAGGGAGAGACATATATAGGGAAGGAACCAAAGGGAGAGACATATAGGGAAGGAACCAAAGGGAGTGACATATATAAGGAAGGAACCAAAGGGAGAGACATATATAAGGAAGGAACCAAAGGGAGTGACATATATAGGGAAGGAACCAAAGGGAGTGACATATATAGGGAAGGAACCAAAGGGAGTGACATATATATAGGGAAGGAACCAAAGGGAGTGACATATATAGGGAAGGAACCAAAGGGAGTGACATATATAAGGAAGGAACCAAAGGAGTGACATATATAAGGAAGGAACCAAAGGGAGTGACATATATAGGGAAGGAACCAAAGGGAGTGACATATATAGGGAAGGAACCAAAGGGAGTGACATATATATATAGGGAAGGAACCAAAGGGAGTGACATATATAGGGAAGGAACCAAAGGGAGTGACATATATAAGGAAGGAACCAAAGGGAGTGACATATATAGGGAAGGAACCAAAGGGAGCGACATATATAGGGAAGGAACCAAAGGGAGTGACATATATAGGGAAGGAACCAAAGGGAGAGACATATATAGGGAAGGAACCAAAGGGAGTGACATATATAAGGAAGGAACCAAAGGGAGTGACATATATAGGGAAGGAACCAAAGGGAGAGACATATATAGGGAAGGAACCAAAGGGAATGACATATATAAGGAAGGAACCAAAGGGAATGACATATATAGGGAAGGAACCAAAGGGAGAGACATATATAGGGAAGGAACCAAAGGGAGAGACATATAGGGAAGGAACCAAAGGGAGTGACATATATAAGGAAGGAACCAAAGGGAGAGACATATATAAGGAAGGAACCAAAGGGAGTGACATATATAGGGAAGGAACCAAAGGGAGTGACATATATAGGGAAGGAACCAAAGGGAGTGACATATATATAGGGAAGGAACCAAAGGGAGTGACATATATAGGGAAGGAACCAAAGGGAGTGACATATATAAGGAAGGAACCAAAGGAGTGACATATATAAGGAAGGAACCAAAGGGAGTGACATATATAGGGAAGGAACCAAAGGGAGTGACATATATAGGGAAGGAACCAAAGGGAGTGACATATATATATAGGGAAGGAACCAAAGGGAGTGACATATATAGGGAAGGAACCAAAGGGAGTGACATATATAAGGAAGGAACCAAAGGGAGTGACATATATAGGGAAGGAACCAAAGGGAGCGACATATATAGGGAAGGAACCAAAGGGAGTGACATATATAGGGAAGGAACCAAAGGGAGAGACATATATAGGGAAGGAACCAAAGGGAGTGACATATATAAGGAAGGAACCAAAGGGAGTGACATATATAGGGAAGGAACCAAAGGGAGAGACATATATAGGGAAGGAACCAAAGGGAATGACATATATAGGGAAGGAAGCAAAGGGAGGGACATATATAGGGAAGGAAGCAAAGGGAGGGACATATACAGGGAAGGAACCAAAGGGAGGGACATATACAGGGAAGGAACCAAAGGGAGTGACATATATAGGGAAGGAACCAAAGGGAGTGACATATATAGGGAAGGAACCAAAGGGAGTGACATATATAAGGAAGGAACCAAAAGGAGTGACATATATAGGAAAGGAAGCAAAGGGAGGGACATATACAGGGAAGGAAGCAAAGGGAGGGACATATATAGGGAAGGAAGCAAAGGGAGGGACATATACAGGGAAGGAACCAAAGGGAGGGACATATACAGGGAAGGAAGCAAAGGGAGGGACATATACAGGGAAGGAACCAAAGGGAGGGACATATACAGGGAAGGAAGCAAAGGGAGGGACATTTACAGGGAAGGAACCAAAGGGAGGGACATATACAGGGAAGGAAGCAAAGGGAGGGACATATACAGGGAAGGTAATCAAGGAAGTGATAGAGTCCAGGTGAGCATAATTATGGTGACAGGTGTGCGCCATAACGAGCAGCCTGGTAACCTAGAGGCCGGAGAGGGAGCACACGTGACACAATCCTGGAAATAATGTGGCAGTTTCCCAGAGACGTTGTGGAGCGGAAAAGTTCTCTGCCAGTTTCTGCATCCCACAGGGATTCTGTGGATTTCCCATTGGATCTGAAAACACCAGCAAGGTTTAGAACTCCAAAGTACGCAGATAAACGAGTTTGGTCCATCTCCTTCCAAAAACACGCCTTCCCTCCAAATTAGTGCAGTCCAGAATGATTTTCTGGATGTTGTCTGGGATGAACCGTTCAAAAGAAGACTGTATGTCCTGCACATGAGTAACCGCCATCCACGTCGGCCCTAGTTGCATTCTAATCACATCACATTGGGTGGCTCAACGGTAAGAAGACCATTCTTTTTCATTATTTATTTTACATCCATATTTCTCCTCCTGCAGGCTGCTGACGAGCTGGTTGCTGACCGGCTGGTTCTGGGGTTGGTTGCTGACGGGCTGGTCCTGGGGTTGGCTGTAGATGGGCTGGTAGACAGGGAGACAGACAGACAGGGAGACAGACAGGGAGACAGGCAGGGAGACAGGCAGGGAGACAGGCAGGGAGACAGACAGGGAGACAGGCAGGGAGACAGGCAGGGAGACAGGCAGGGAGACAGGCAGGGAGACAGGCAGGGAGACGGGCAGGGAGACGGACAGGGAGACAGGCAGGGAGACAGACAGGGAGACAGGCAGGGAGACGGACAGGGAGACAGGCAGGGAGACAGACAGGGAGACAGGCAGGGAGACAGGCAGGGAGACGGACAGGGAGACAGGCAGGGAGACAGACAGGGAGACAGGCAGGGAGACGGACAGGGAGACAGGCAGGGAGACAGACAGGGAGACAGGCAGGGAGACGGACAGGGAGACAGGCAGGGAGACGGACAGGGAGAAAAGCGGGAGACAGACAGGGAGACAGACAGGGAGACGGACAGGGAGACGGACAGGGAGACAGACAGGGAGACGGGCAGGGAGACGGGCAGGGAGACGGGCAGGGAGACAGACAGGGAGACAGGCAGGGAGACAGGCAGGGAGACAGGCAGGGAGACAGGCATGGAGTCAGGCAGGGAGACAGACAGACAGGGAGACAGGCAGGGAGACAGGAAGGGAGACAGACAGGCAGGGAGACAGGGAGACAGACAGGGAGACAGACAGGGAGACAGACAGGGAGACAGGCAGGGAGACAGGCAGGGAGTCAGGCAGGGAGACAGACAGGCAGGGAGACAGGCAGGCAGGGATACAGACAGGGAGACAGACTGGGAGACAGGCAGGGAGACAGGCAGGGAGTCAGGCAGGGAGACAGACAGACAGGGAGACAGGCAGGGAGACAGACGGGCAGGGTGACTGGCAGGGAGACTGGCAGGGAGTCATGCAGGGAGACAAACAGACAGGCTGGGAGACAGGCTGGGAGACAGGCAGGGAGTCAGGCAGGGAGACAGACAGGGTGACAGACAGGGTGACAGACAGGGAGACAGACAGGGAGACAGGCAGGGAGACAGGCAGGGAGACAGACAGACAGGTTCTTGGTGCTACGTTGAAACAACAGGCCCAGGAGGGACTAGGAAGACAGAGTGAAGGCACAAAGCAAACCTTTTTGTTTTTCCACACGTGTATTACCCTCAGGTCAAGTGGACCAGAACACCACATATGTAATATACATTTGTAGTGGGGTGCACAGTGTGCAATCACTGAAAACGTGTTATTTTACATGTACTTCACAGAAAATGAGCCAAGGTCAATGAGTCTCAAGGTGAATTTTTTATTACATTTTATTTGTATAATTTGTCTTTTACTAAACACTGAAAATGGGTCCCACAGATCTGAACACCACTCAAGGGTTAAACATTTGTGACTGCAATGTTTCCTGTTCATTTCAAATAATTTTATGTTGATTTTGTTTTGTGTATTCTCAACTTCTGTTTATTGTTTATTTCACTTGCTTTGGCCATGTAAACACATTTTCCATGCCAATAAAGCCCCGTTAATTTGAATTGAGAGCGAGAGAGACAGAGATAGAGATAGAGAAAAAAAAGAGAGAGGGAGAGAGAAAAAGAGAGAGAGAGAAAGAAAGAGAAATCGAAACAGATAAAGAGAGAGAGAGATGAATTGAGAGAGTGAAGAGGAGTGGAGTGAGGGGAGTAGAGGAGTGATTGTCATTCTGGAGGTTTCTGCTGCTCTGCAGGCGTGAGCGCTGTGTAATGATGGCGGGGGAACGGGCAGTGCTGGCAGAGAAGAGAACAGGTTTTGGCTGAGCGGATTGGTTCCTGAGCCAATGCCTAATTCCCAGAGCCCTCCGTTAAGCCACATTATCTCTGCCTGTGTGAACTAATGTGACGAGATACCCCCTAAACATTTTCCCTGTGATGGGAATCATGGGATGGAAAGGAGGAGAGGCGTTAGCTAGACGCCTGTCGGTGTTCGAGGCAATAATGCCCAGCTCCCTCCCCCTCCTCCTGCTTTGTAGTCAATGGCATCCATTTGCATGTTGTGGAACGCCTCAGAATAGCTCAACAGGTTTCTAGCTGTGCAGGTTTCTTATATTTGCATATAAGACACCTCCAGGAGAGAGGAGACCTCCATTTTTCAGGCACTGACAAGATTTACATTTCATGTTAAATATTTTCCCGAAAGGCCAGGGCCTTAAATCTCATGGGCCGGCACTAGCCAGCGAGCTGTGAACATAACCATAGGCTAACTGCTAATGATAAGAATACAGGGGGAGATGAGGCATTTGTAATACAGTCATTGGATCAGGCTATCAATCACCTGGTGTCTCCGGGGACAACGATAAGGAGAAGACAAAACGGTGACAATAAAAATTAGGAACAGAGCTGAGACTGGAATCATTTCTCTCCTCCTCCTACTTCTTTCTCTGTTCCTTTTTTCACTCTCTCTTTTGTTTTCAGTCTCTCACCTCCCTTCACTCATTCCAAATAATCCCCTTTGAAATGCTCTGTGGTTATGCCTAAGAATACCTCACAACCCGCTAGCTTAAGCCTTTGAGGGTCTGGTTCACTTCTTAATTGCCTAAAAACGTCTCTTCTCTCCTCTCTTTGCGTACAAGCCTTCATCTGTACTAACTGGGAAATACAATATGGTGGAAGAACGCTCATCATCGTCTTTCACCTAGTCAGCTCATCATCAGGTTGTCTTTCACCTGGTCAGCTCATCATCAGGTTGTCTTTCACCTGGTCAGCTCTTTATCAGGTTGTCTTTCACCTGGTCAGCTCTTTATCAGGTTGTCTTTCACCTGGACAGTTATTTATCAGGTTGTCTTTCACCTGGTCAGTTCTTTATCAGGTTGGCTTTCACGTGGTCAGCTCATCATCAGGTTGTCTTTCACCTGGTCAGCTCATCATCAGGTTGTCTTTCACCTGGTCAGCTCATCATCAGGCTGTCTTTCACCTGGTCAGCTCATCATCAGGTTGTCTTTCACCTGGTCAGCTCATCATCAGGTTGTCTTTCACCTGGTCAGCTCATCATCAGGTTGTCTTTCACCTGGTCAGCTCATCATCAGGTTGTCTTTCACCTGGTCAGCTCATCATCAGGTTGTCTTTCACCTGGTCAGCTCATCATCAGGCTGTCTTTCACCTGGTCAGCTCATCATCAGGCTGTCTTTCACCTGGTCAGCTCATCATCAGGTTGTCTTTCACCTGGTCAGTTCTTTATCAGGTTGGCTTTCACGTGGTCAGCTCATCATCAGGTTGTCTTTCACCTGGTCAGCTCATCATCAGGTTGTCTTTCACCTGGTCAGCTCATCATCAGGCTGTCTTTCACCTGGTCAGCTCATCATCAGGTTGTCTTTCACCTGGTCAGCTCATCATCAGGCTGTCTTTCACCTGGTCAGCTCATCATCAGGTTGTCTTTCACCTGGTCAGCTCATCATCAGGTTGTCTTTCACCTGGTCAGTTATTTATCAGGTTGTTTTACACCTGGTCAGCTCATCATCAGGTTGTCTTTCACCTGGTCAGCTCATCATCAGGTTGTCTTCCACCTGGTCAGCTCTTTATCAGGCTGTCTTTCACCTGGTCAGCTCATCATCAGGTTGTCTTTCACCTGGTCAGCTCATCATCAGGTTGTCTTTCACCTGGTCAGTTATTTATCAGGTTGTTTTACACCTGGTCAGCTCATCATCAGGTTTTCTTTCATCTGGTCAGCTCATCATCAGGTTGTCTTTCACCTGGTCAGTTATTTATCAGGTTGTTTTACACCTGGTCAGCTCTTTATCAGGCTGTCTTTCACCTGGTCAGCTCTTTATCAGGCTGTCTTTCATCTGGTCAGTTCTTTATCGGGTTGTCTTTCACCTGGTCAGCTCATCATCAGACTGGCTTTCACCTGGTCAGCTCTTTATCATGTTGTCTTTCAATCGGTCAGTCCTTTATCAGGTTGTCTTCCACCTGGTCAGTCTTTTATCAGGCTGTCTTTCACCTGGTCAGCTCATCATCAGACTGGCTTTCACCTGGTCAGCTCTTTCAGGTCAATGCAGATGAACATGGGGATATGAGGAAAAGACCGTCTTTGAAGCCATTGAGAAGGAGAAACAACATGAATGTGAATCTTAGTATTTTCGCTTAAAGCTAAGCTGACTCTTTCACTCTGTAGTCTTTGAAAGTCCTACAAAGCCATGCAAGAGCATAACAGATACTTTGCACTTGCCAAATGGCCATTTAAATACATTGATCAACAAAAACACACATTGGAACACACATTCCCAACAGAAGTCAGTGGCTATAATGATTAGAGTATACTGCACAGATCAAAGTATACTGCACAGATCAAAGTTCCTTTACTGACTTGCTTTGTGGCTGGTGAAAACAACTAGGTGCAAAAATCACTAACAGAAAAACAGTGCTTTCCTGGTGAAATGTCACTTTTCATGTGGAGCTAGACTGCAAACCGAGCACCTGACATTTGTGTCTGTTTAGCTTTGTGTTGGGCTTAGTAAATACGGGGGAGGGGGGGGGCGGGCTGCAGGTGGTATACGTAACAAAGAGTCAGGGAAAACCTGACAGATCATCGTCTAAATAGCATCGGAGAAAACCTGGCGGATCATCCTCTTAAGGATCTAACCCTTTTTAAAAATGTTTGCCTAAAATGACATACCCAAATCTAACTGCCTGTAGCTCAGAACCTGAAGCAAGGATATGCATATTGTTGGTACCATTTGAAAGGAAACGCTTTGAGGTTTGTGGAAATGTGAAATGATTGTAGGAGAATATAACACATTCGATTTTTTGGGGACCAATATCTTTGAAATGCATGAGAAAGGCAATAATGTATTATTCCAACCAAGGCGCAATTTAGATTCTGGCCACTAGATGGCAGCGGTGTATGTGCACAGTTTTAGACTGATCCAATGAACCAGTGCATATCTCTTCAAAATGTTGTATCAAGACTGCCCAAATGGGCTTAATTGGTTTATTAATATGTCGATCCCGAAGAAATGTTAAACATATTGATGGGTCAATTTTGACCCTTAAGACAACACAAGGGTTAAACAGGAAAAAACAGAAAGCGCAAAACACAGCATTTAACCACGACAAGGTGATTGGTAATATGGACACTGTGTCCCCAGTGATCTTGCAGTGGTGTGGGAGATGACGTATGCCTGCCTCTCCACTTGAGCCTCACCACCAACACCCTACATACACCTGGTGGGATATGATAAGAGCCGGGAGCCACTGCTTAAATGGGAAAAAACTACTGCAATAGTTTCACTATACATTTGTTATTTACATTGCCTACCTAAGGCATTTTGTTTCTCTCTAATATATATATAGAGAGAGAGACCCCCCCCCCCAACATCATCGAGAGCCAGTGTCACATCAGTTCACAGACATCTTCCTTTTGGAAACAACAGTGTCCTGGTCACACCGAAGGGGAGTGTCATATACATCACACCTACAGTGCCGACAAATTGAAAACATGTTTATATCAATCTTTGCAAATGCACTGAGAACTAAATGCAGAAATATCTCATTCACATTCGCCCTGAGTCAAAACATGTTAGAATCAACTTTTGCAGCAAATAAAGCTGTGAGTATTTCTGTCTGTCTCCGGCAACATCTCTCTGCCGCGAAGAGGTGTGTGGCCCCTATCTCCATGGGTTCAGACTCAGGACAGCCAAAGGAGGGAGGCGAGTGGCGACGTGGATGCCGGTGCTCCCGCACAAGGTTATCCAGACAGATGGCAATCGAGATGAGAGTCCAAGGAAATATTGTCATCCCGACATGCCAACTCCGAGGAAATATTGTCATCCCGACATGCCAACTCCGAGGAAATATTGCCATCCCAACATGCCAACTCCATCTAGACATCCTTGCGGAGTGCATGCTCATTCCATCTGCTGGGAGCTGCCAAAGTCCAAAAGGTGAGGGCGTACTCTGCAGCGGTTTGGGCACCCTGCCGGAGCTGGAAGAGTCGCTCACCTCTCTCTCTCCCCCCTGGAGGATGGTTGTAGACCATCAGAGTCGTGAACCTCGAAATTGGCCAAAACTCCTTCTCTTCTCTCTCCTAGACGGCCGTAGCCCACTCCAATGCCCGTCTGGTCAGCAGGGAAATGACGTGGCAACCTTGGACCTCTCGTTGGTGGGGGCTCCCGTCTGATATGCGAAATAGAGGGAGCAGTGGAGTAGGAAGCCACGGCACTTCAATTGAATGCCGTCATATTTCTCCAGAAGGGATAGTCGGGCATCACTGACCTGGGCGGATGGCTGGGTAGGCTGGGGGACTGGCTCACTGTCACCACCCGTCGTAGGTAGCCCTCTGATAGGGGAATGGAAAACCTTGCTGGTAGTGTCAAAGCAGTGGAGAACGCAGAGGACCTCTTCCATGGCAGTCCCCAGTTTCGGACAGCTGGTCGTGGTGTTGATGGAGTAGATTACTTTGTTCGTTAACCATCTGGAAAAGGATAGAAACTTCTTGCGGCTTCCGTTTTTTTTGTGGAGGTGTAATTGTGTAACTTATACGCTGGGAGTCAGAAAACAGGTCCAGAAGATCCTGTATAAAGAACCTGAAGCAAATGAACAAGCAAGAGAAGCGTACATAACGTGAGAGAATCATGGAGAAGTAATGGCGAGCAGGTGTGTGCGCAATGGATTGCCAGGTGTGCGCAATATGGGTTGCCAGGTGTGTGCCCAATGGGTTGCCAGGTGTGTGCCCAATGGGTTGCCAGGTGTGCACAATACGGGTTGCCAGGACCGGTGGTTTGTAGACCGGTGACTTTGAGCGCCTGAGGGAGGGAGTAGGAGTAGGCATGAACCAGATTCTCCTGTAGGATTTTGCCTGTGCTTAGATCCGTTCTGTTTATTTTTTTTATCCTAAAAAACATCCTAGTCCTTGCCAATAACAAGCATACCCATAACATTATGCATTTTAATGTAGTAGCATATTGTCCCATGTAGCTCAGTTGGTAGAACATGGCATTTGCAATGTCAGAGTTGTGGGTTTGATTCCCATGGGGGACAAGTATGACAATGTAAGTTGCTCTGGATAAGAGTGCTTGATGAATGACTGAACTGTAAATACAAACAGGATGCATGTTTTGGAAAAAAATTTATATTGTACAAGCTTCCTTCTTTCACTCTGTCATTTAGGTTAATGTTGTGTACTGACTACAATGTCGTTAATTCACCTTTAGTTTTCTTACATCACAGCCATTAAACTCTGTAACTGTTTTAAAGTCACCATTGCCATCATGGTAAATATCCATTGGCGGTTTCCTTCCTCTACGGCAACTGAGTTAGGAAGAGTTAGGCCTCTAACTTTTTAGTGACTGGATGTACTGATATGTAAATGGGTTTAAAAGAAAGTCACTAAAAACAGACACCACTTTCTTATAATTTGTTAAAAATCAATTTGTTTATGTATTTGTCTTAATTAATCTAAATGGTCTATTTTACATACTTTAGCGTTAGTTGTCCATCAAGCCAATAGATGGCGCTGTTGCATTGTGGTAGTAGGAGAAATAGCAAGTTCTGGCCAAGTGCGCGCACCATTCTTCAGAATAAAGAAAGCGCCAGAAGTTTGCAGACGTAATCTTGTGTCCGTTATTTTTACTTATTACAGGCCACCTCAGCTACAGACTGAGGCTGGTAACAGATACACCGTCCAAAGTGTAATTAATAACTTGCTAAAAGGGATATTCGGTGTCTGATTTTTCGTTTTATTTTTGGACCATCTGCCAATAGCTGCCCTTCTTTGTGAGGCATTGGGAAACCTCCCTGTTTTTTTTGTGGTTGTATCTGTGTTGGAAATTAGCTGCAGGACGTGGAGACCTTACAGATAATTGTATGTTTGGAGTACAGAGACTGAGGTAGTTATTAATAAATCATGTTAAACACTATTAATCAAATCAAATGTATTTATAAATCACTTCTTACATCAGCTGATGTCACAAAGTGCTGTACAGAAACCCAGCCTAAAACCCCAAAACTGTTTCCTAACGCCTTCTTTTATCTTTCAAAGCGTAACAGACGAAGTCCATGCAACTTATTATGTGACGAGTTAAATGTCTTACTCCTGTACTTATTTAGACTTATTATTATTATATTATATTATTATCTCATTATTATTATTTAGGCACAACAAAGGGGTTGAATATTTATTGGCTCAAGACGTTATAGCTTTTCATTTTCAATACATTTGTAAAAAACAATAAAAATAATAATCTACAAACACAATTACACTTTTACATTGTAGGGTGTTGTGTGTGTGCGTAAACCAAATCTCAATGTAATACATTGTAAATCTAGGCAGTCACACAAGAAAATGTGGAAAAAGTCAAGGGGTTTGAATACTTTTCTGAAAACACATGAAAGTCCTTTCATCTGAGGAGACTAGGAGTGGCAGTGTTTTCTCATTTAAAATACATAGTAGATGTCTTTAAATATAAAACGCCTTCATTAATCAGATGTACCTTTCACTGACCATGGGACATCCCATAGAAACCACAATGTCCTTTGTTTCAGGCCCCGCTGCGGTACTGTGTCACATCGCTCAACGAGACTGAAATCAAGAACCAGCGTGTTACACCCCCCCCCCCCCCACCCCCCCACCCCCCCCACCCAAAAAAGTCTTTGCAAGTAACAACAGTTTTTCACTTCACAGGAGACAATATTCAAACAGTTCTCTCAAGAGAGAGCTACGTTGCAGAGAGTGGCCATACTTGTCATAGTCTGCCTCTATACTGCTTTTATCTACATATAATGTGTGTGATTACTGCAGATGGAGACTGAAAACCAACTTAATGCTTGACATACAGCACAATGAATGAAAAACCTGTTACAGGCCAGAATATCTCTTGTTTTGCTGGGATTTAAAAATGTCTTTATAATAAAGGAAACCTGATTGATGGTGAAAATGTCATCTTAACTAGTGAAAGAGATGCTTCCATGAGACTGACAGTGACACTGTAGAATATATTAAAATATGAGATACTAATTTAATATCCAGTAAACCTCCAGCATATCCAGTGGACAGAAAAACATACAAAATACATGTATTTTCTAGTAATTCCAAATAAAGTTTCCACATTAACAAATCAACATGTGCTTGTATACACACCTTTCAAATGTCTCACTCAATCTAAAACATTATTTCAAATGTGGGTTCTCTCAGTCCCTCTCAGAAGGATTGTGGCAGGTTGCTGCAATCCTTTTCTAGTCAGCCTCTCTCATTTCATCCCAGTAGACTCAGCAGAGCAGAGGGAGCATTAAGGAGCCCATTCAGGCTCAATCTGGTCCATCTGTCATTGCTATTAGAGAGTGTCCAGCCTCAGAGCCTCAGAGTCTCGCAGAGAAGAGTAGAACAGAGCACAACAGAGCACAACAGAACACAACAGAAAGGAACAGAACAGAACAGAAAATAACAGAACACAGCAGAACAGAGCACATTAGAACAGAGCACATCAGAACAGAACACAACAGAACAGAACACAACATAACAGAGCACAGCAGAACAGAACAGAGCAGAACAGAGCACAGCAGAACAGAACACAACAGAACAGAGCTCAACAGAACAGAGCATAGCAGAACAGAGCACAGCAGAACAGAACAGAGCTCAACATAACAGAGCTCAACAGAACAGAGCTCAACAGAACAGAGCACAGCAGAACAGAACAGAACACAACAGAACAGAGCACAGCAGAACAGAGCACAGCAGAACAGAACAGAGCACAACACAACAGAACAGAGCACATTAGAACAGAGCACAGCAGAACAGAACAAAACAGAACAGAGCACAGCAGAACAGAGCACAACACAACAGAACAGAGCACATTAGAACAGAGCACAGCAGAACAGAACAAAACAGAACAGAGCACAGCAGAACAGAACAGAACACAACAGGACAGAGCACAGCAGAACAGAGCACAGCAGAACAGAACAGAACAACACTGGAGGGGTGCTGTTCAGGACTATAGCATTTAGACTACACTACAGCACACCCCTTTAACACACACACACACACACACACACACACACACACACACACACAGATGCGTGCCAGCATACACATGCAGACACACACAAACACACAGTGGCTGTTTCGGCCCTGAGGGAGTGGTGGTGGTGGTGGGTTGGAGGGTGGCTAGGAAAGCAGTGATTCAGATGACACTTACCAGACACGCTGCCATATGTGGTTCTCTTGCCTCGTCCAATACCAGGCCAGGGAGTGCCGTCTGCCTTGAGCCCCATCAGCCCCGAGACCGTGTTGGTTGCTGTGTCGCCATCTGCACCACCTGCAGGGACACGCTTGGTCATTAGCTGTGGGAGAATGGGAACAGGGCTCGGCTACGCCAGCCGAAACCCAGGGCCAAACCAACTAGCACCATAAAGGGTTCTGCGGAGCACTGCAGAGCACGGTGGAGCTTCTGTTAAGATACCCATGGACTTTCACAGTGCCAAGTCATTTCATTACTGTCTCTAGGTTGTCTGGGGGTTGTGTCTGTTACTTGGGCTTTCCAATGGCAGCAAAAGCATTTTAGATGTCGGGGAGCGAGAGAGGGGACACCTTCACATGTGGCTAATACAGTCGTTGTCACAACTGGAAGCTAGCTATTCAAGACTGTGACAAACCAGTTATACATTCTAGGGTGGTCAGGAGAGAAACTATTACGCAAAGTTCATCTTGGTCCCTTTCTTAAATGAAAAAAAATCGAACATAAAAGTAAAACGACGACAACAACAAAAACAACAACACAACAACAACAACAACAACAACAACAGCTTATTTTAGAATTTTCACTGAGAACTGACTTTGGGTTTGTCCTAAATGGCATTCTATTCCCTACAGAGTGCATTACTTTCGACCAGAGCCCTATGGCGCCAGGAAAAAAGTAGTGCAGTACGTATGGAATAGGGTACAATTGAGGATTAGGTACGTGTGGCAAGTTAATATGCTTTAGTGTGCAGCCTTGGCTACATCCACGATGCTAGTGACGTTAGGGGTCAGTTTTGTGGATGAAGGGGATCTGGACAGCTTGTCTTACCCTGCGACAGATGTTACGCACCAATTCTGAAACTTGAGGAACAAACGGACAAATAAACGATGGTGGTAAATGAGTGCAGCAAAATAAGTGAGATGGGAAAAGGGAAGGGTTTGGAGGAAGAAGGGAAAGGAAGGGTTGGATGGATGGAAAAAGGAATAGAAGGGGTTGGAGGAAGAAGGGAAGAGAAGGAGTTGCAGGGAGAAGGGAAGGGGTTGGAGGGAGAAGAAAAGAGAAAGGGATTAGAGGGAGAAGGGAAGGGAAGGAGTTGGAGGGAAATGGGAAGAGTTGGGAAGGGGTTGGAGGGAGAAGGGAAGAGAATGGAAGGGGTTGTAGGGAGAATTGAAAAGAAGGGAAGATAGATGGAAGGCATTGAGGGAGAATGGAAGAGAAGGGAAGAGAAGGGAAGGGTATGGAGGGAGAAGGGAAGAGAAGGGGTTGGAGGGAGAAGGGAAGAGAAGGGAACGGTTTGGAGGGAGAAGGGAATAGAAGGGGAGAGAAGTGAAGGGGTTGGAGGGTGAAGGGAAGAGACAGGAATGGAAGGGGTTGGAGGGAGAAGGGAAGAGAAGGGAATGAGTTGGAGGGAGAAGGGAAGAGAAGGGAAGGGAAGGGAAGGGGTTGGAGGGTGAAGGGAAGAGAAGGGAAGAGAAGGGAAGGGGTTGGAGGGAGAAGGGAAGAGAAGGGAAGGGTTGGAGGGAGATGAGAAGAAAATGGAAGAGTAGGGAAGGGGTTGGAGGGAGAAGCGAAAAGAAGGGAAGGGTTTGGAGGGTGAATGGAAAAGAATGGAAGGGGTTGGAGGGAGAAGGGAAGAGAAGGGAAGAAGTTGGGGGGTGAATGTAAGAGAAGAGAAGGGGTTGGAGGGTGAAGGGAAGAGAAGGGGTTGGAGGGAGAAGGGAAGAGAAGGGAAAGGAAGGGGTTGGATGGAAAAGGAATAGAAGGGAAGGGGTTGGAGGAAGAAGGGAAGGGGTTGGAGGGAAAGGGAAGAGAAGGGGTTGGCGGAAGAAGGGAAGGGGTTGGAGGGAAAGGGAACAGAAGGGGTTGGAGGAAGAAGGGAAGGGAAGGGCTTGGAGGGAGAAGGGAAGAGAGGGGTTTGGAGGGAGAAGGAAAGGGAAGGAGTTGGAGGGAGATGGGAAGAGTTGGGAAGGGGTTAGATGGAGAAGGGAAGAGAAGAGAAGAGAATGGAATGGGTTGGGTTGGAGGGAGAAGGGAAGATATGGGAATGGGTTGGAGGGAGAAGGGAAGAGATGGGAATTGGTTGGAGGGAGAAGGGAAGAGAAGGGGAGAGAAGAGAAGGGGTTGGAGGGTGAAGGGAAGATAAGAGAAGAGGGGTTGGAGGGTGAAGGGGAGAGACGGGAAGGGGTTGGAGGGTGAAGGAAAGAGAAGGGAAGGGGTTGGAGGGTGAAGGAAAGAGAAGGGAAGGGGTTGGAGGGAGAAGGGAAGTGAAGGGAAGTGTTTGGATGGAGAAGGGAAGAGAAGGGAAGAGAAGAGAAGGGGTTGGAGGGTGAAGGGAAGAGACGGGAAGGGGTTGGAGGGTGAAGGAAAGAGAAGGGAAGGGGTTGGAGGGTGAAGGAAAGAGAAGGGAAGAGAAGAGAAGAGAATGGGTTGGAGGGTGAAGGAAAGAGAAGGGAAGGGGTTGGAGGGTGAAGGGAAGAGAAGAGAAGCGAAGAGAATAGAAGAGAAGGGGTTGGAGGGTGAAGGAAAGAGACGGGAAGGTGTTGGAGGGAGAAGGGAAGGGATTGAAGGGAAGGGGTTGGAGGGAGAAGGGAAGAGAAGAGAAGGGGTTGGAGGGAGAAGAGAAGAGAAGAGAAGGGGTTGGTGGGTGAAAGGAAGAGAAGGGAAGGGGTTGGAGGGAAAAGGGAAGAGAATGGGTTGGAGATGTTAGTCATCTCTCCTGGCTTTGGAGTCATTCTGTCCCTGGTCTATGCCCCCCAGGAGAGCATGTCTCGCATGTACCCTGGTGTCCCTCTGATTGAAACCTTGGAATAACTCAGATTATTCAGGTTAGGATGCGTCCTCAATGTCTCCCTATTCTCTAAATGGGCCCTGATGAAATTTTGTAATTTTCCATTTGGGATGCAAACTCAGACTGTTCAATTATTAGCATATCTCATCTAAAACCGGTTGGCTGATGAGGTGTCATTACCAATGTGAAGAGGATCTGTTTTGACCTTTGCACCCAGAAAATAGAATGTTTCAGCTTCATCCCTTTCAACGTGCCTGTGACGGTGTAGCCTACTATATAGCTCAGTCATTGTATTTCTGTGTGTTTACAGCCCCACTCTGATGGCCTTGGGCTGTGTTCCAAATGGCACTCTACTCCCTATATAGCTTCTGTGTTCAAAATGGCACTCGACTTCCTATATAGCTCCTGTGTTCTAAATGGCACTCTACGTCCTATATAGCTCCTGTGTTCCAAAGGGCATTCTACTCCCTATATAGCTCCTGTGTTCTAAATGGCACTCTACGTCCTATATAGCTCCTGTGTTCCAAAGGGCATTCTACTCCCTATATAGCTCCTGTGTTCTAAATGGCACTCTAGGTCCTATATAGCTCCTGTGTTCCAAAGGGCATTCTACTCCCTATATAGCTCCTGTGTTCTAAATGGCACTCTACGTCCTATACAGCTCCTGTGTTCCAAATGGCACTCTACTCCCTATATAGTGCAGCACTTTTGATCAGAGTAGTGCACTGTACAGTCCTGTAAAGGGAATGGGGTGCCATTTTGAATGCAGCTCTGGTGTGTGTTCTTTATGAGTGTGTTCAACATGAGGAGAGAACCAAACAGTGTTCAGTTGGGGAATGGTATTATCACAGAGACTGTTGTAATAGCTCTCATTGTTTCTCTTTACCTCACTGTTAGTCATCTCTCCTGTCTGTCTCTCTTTACCTCACTGTTATTCATCTCTCCTGTCTCTCTCTTTACCTCACTGTTATTCATCTCTCCTGTCTCTCTTTACCTCACTGTTATTCATCTCTCCTGTCTGTCTCTTTACCTCACTGTTAGTCATCTCTCTTGTCTGTCTCTTTACCTCAATGTTAGTCATCTCTCTTGTCTGTCTCTTTACCTCACTGTTAGTCATCTCTCCTGTCTGTTTCTCTACCTCACTGTTAGTCATCCTCCTGTCTGTTTCTCTACCCCACTGTTAGTCATCTCTCCTGTCTGTCTCTCTACCTCACTGTTAGTCATTTCTCCTGTCTGTCTCTTTACCTCACTGTTAGTCATCTCTCCTGTCTGTCTCTTTACCTCAATGTTAGTCATCTCTCCTGTCTGTCTCTTTATCTCACTGTTAGTCATCTCTCCTGTCTGTCTCTTTACCACACTGTTAGTCATCTCTCCTGTCTGTCTCTTTACCTCACTGTTAGTCATCTCTCCTGTCTGTATCTTTACCTCACTGTTAGTCATCTCTCTTGTCTGTCTCTTTACCTCACTGTTAGTCATCTCTCCTGTCTGTTTCTCTACCTCACTGTTAGTCATCCTCCTGTCTGTTTCTCTACCCCACTGTTAGTCATCTCTCCTGTCTGTCTCTCTACCTCAGTGTTAGTCATCTCTCCTGTCTGTCTCTTTACCTCACTGTTAGTCATCTCTCGTGTCTGTCTCTTTACCTCACTGTTAGTCATCTCTCATGTCTGTCTCTTTACCTCACTGTTAGTCATCTCTCCTGTCTGTCTCTTTATCTTACTCTTAGTCATCTCTCCTGTCTGTCACTTTACCTCACTGTTAGTCATCTCTCCTGTCTGTCTCTCTACCTCACTGATAGTCATCCCTCCTGTATGTTTCTCTACCTCAATGTTAGTCATCTCTCCTGTCTCTCTTTACCTCACTGTTATTCATCTCTCCTGTCTCTCTTTACCTCACTGTTAGTCATCTCTCCTGTCTGTCTCTCTACCTCACTGATAGTCATCCCTCCTCTCTGTTTCTCTACCTCAATGTTAGTCATCTCTCCTGTCTGTCTCTTTATCTCACTGTTAGTCATCTCTCCTGTCTGTTTCTCTACCTCAGTGTTAGTCATCTCTCCTGTCTGTCTCTTTACCTCACTGTTAGTCATCTCTCCTGTCTGTCTCTTTATCTCACTGTTAGTCATCTCTCCTGTCTGTTTCTCTACCTCAGTGTTAGTCATCTATCCTGTCTGTCTCTTTACCTCACTGTTAGTCATCTCTCCTGTCTGTCTCTTTACCTCACTGTTAGTCATCCCTCCTGTCTGTTTCACTGCCTCACTGTTAGTAATCTCTCCTGTCTCTCTTTCCTCACTGTTATTCATCTCTCCTGTCTCTCTTTACCTCACTGTTAGTCATCTCTCCTGTCTGTTTCTCTACCTCACTGTTAGTAATCTCTCCTGTCTGTCTCTTTACCTCACTGTTAGTCATCTCTCCTGTCTGTCTCTTTACCTCACTGTTAGTCATCTCTCCTGTCTGTCTCTCTACCTCGCTGTTAGTCATCTCTCCTGTCTGTCTCTTTACCTCACTGTTAGTCATCACTCATGTCTGTCTCTTTACCTCACTGTTAGTCATCTCTCCTGTCTGTCTCTTTATCTTACTCTTAGTCAACACTCCCTCCTCACATTATCTGTCTGTAAGTAACTTCTCTCAACTATTATTGTTTTCATGTTGTTCTCTCTCTTTACCTCTCTCTCTTTACCTTTCTCTCTCTCTCCCTCTTTATCTCTCAGTCCTATCTCTCACCTCTCTCTCTTTACCTCTCTCTCTTTACCTCTCTCTCTCTCCCTCTTTATCTCTCAGTCCTATCTCTCATCTCTCTCTCTCTCTCTCTCTCCCTCTTTATCTCTCAGTCCTATCTCTCATCTCTCTCTCTCTCTCTCTCTCTCTCTCTCTCTCTCTCAGTCCTATCTCTCATCTCTCTCTCTCTCAGTCCTATCCCTCATCTCTCTCTCTCTCTCCCTCTTTATTTCTCAGTCCTATCTCTCATCTCTCTCCCTCCCTCCTCTCTCCATCACCCCTATCTTTCAGAGGAAATGGGCTTTTGTTTAGAAATATCCAATAACTGTTGGCATCTATCCCCTTGAGCCAGGGGTTTTGCACTCCAGTATAAGAAGAGAGATTTACAAGGTCTGTGAAGCAGACTGAACACTGAGGGCCAGTCTCTCACACAGGCTAAAGGTTAGCATTCCATTTTTTTTAACCATTAGCAAAGATTTATAAAAATATATAAAAAAATAAATACAGAAAATACAAGCTGTTTCCTTTCTATTTCCAGGTCATGTTGTGTGATTCAGTAGCACCCTTTAAAAAATAACTGCTATTTATTGAATGAGATTTGAATGGCACTGATCTCTGGGTCTAAATATATAATATGACAGAAGCTGGGTGGGTGGGGGTGAGAGGTGTGGGGGATGGGGGTGAGAGGTGTGGGGGATGGGGGTGAGAGGTGTGGGGGGTGGGGGTGAGAGATGGGGGTGAGAGGTGTGGGGGGTGGGGGTGAGAGGTGTGGGGTTGGGGGTGAGAGGTGTGGGGGATGGGGGTGAGAGGTGTGGGGGATGGGGGTGAGAGGTGTGGGGGATGGGGGTGAGAGGTGTGGGGGATGGGGGTGAGAGGTGTGGGGGATGGGGGTGAGAGGTAAGAGGTGTGGGGGATAGGGGTGAGAGGTTTGAGGGGGTGGGGGTGAGAGGTGTGGGGGATGGGGGTGAGAGGTGTGGGGGATGGGGGTGAGAGGTGTGGGGGATGGGGGTGAATAGAATCCAAAATATATTCTAACGGTGGCTGAGGGTACAGGGAAGGTTACTTTGTAGAACATGCTACAATTCCCTTCCAGGATTTGGAGAAGATATTAGATGTATGAGCTCGTGTCTCGAGCAAAGTGCCGTGCATAGCAATTTCTCTTGATTTATTCAAGACTTAAACAGGATATAAACAAGAGTGGAGTGGAGGGTTCAACCAGTCCACTCCCATTCGCCTGCCTGCCTGCCTGCCAAATTCGAGAGAAAGGCCTTATATCTGGGCTCCCTAGAGATGGTTGATAGCTCTGCCTGCTTTCCCGGGGACATTCATTGGTTAGATATTTCACATCCTGCACCCAGCCAATGTATCAGAAATACTTGAAGCCGTAGATGTGTTAGTGTTTGAGTAAGTATCCGTGTGCAAATGGGGACAGTTTGCGTGGAATATCTGATTATTCTGGGATGTAAATAAAACATTGTAATAATTGATAGGATGGGCCTGTCTCGAGTGGCACGGTAGTCTACAGCACTGCATCGCAGTGCTCGCTGTGCCACTAGAGAACCTTGTTCGAGTCCAGGCTCTAGTCGCAGCCGGCCGAGACCAGGAGGCTCATGGGGCGGCGCACAATTCGCCCAGCATCATCCGGGTTTGGAGAGTGTTTGGCCGACAGGGATGTTCCTGTCCTATCGTGCTCTAGCGACTCCTGTGGCAGGGCCGGGCGCAATGCAAGCTGACATGGCCGCCAGGTGTACGGTGTTTAATCCGACACAGTGGTGTGGCTGGCTTCACGGCTCTCAACCTTCGCCTCTACCGAGTCCGTACGGGAGTTTCAGCGATGAGACAAGACTGAAATTGGATACCACGAAATTGGGGAGAGAAAAGAGTCAAAGTAAAAAAAATAACAAATAAAAATACAACTATTGATAAGATCTCTCTTTGAGAGAGATATAGAGAGAGCAGGTAGAGAAAGATAGAGAAAACAGAAAAATAGAGAGAGAGCAGAGAGATTAGAAAGGAAAGAGAGAAAGATACTCGACCAGATACTCAACCAGGTATCCCTGGCCGCCACACAGGAAGAAGAGGGACTAAACTAATACTCCCAAAGGATCATGGGAACTTGCATTATGGCTGCTTTAGCACAAGAGGCTGGGTCGTGGCCTTCAGCCAAGCAAGAGAGCCCAAACAGATGCTACTTGTAAAAGCCCTGCTCGCACAGAGGGCGTGTGCTCTGTACCAGGCACGCCCTGGCCCCTAACAGACAGTTTATTACACAGCAGATGGGGGCAAGGCCAGTTAGCACTGCTGTCAAGGGGGCACAGAGGCCGTGGGGGGGAGCAGAGGGGTGAAGAGAGTAGAGGAAGAGGAGGGGGTAGGGGTGTGTGGGGGATTAGTAGGTAGAGTGAGGAGAGGGAGGGGAGGAAGGGGAGGAAGGGAGGATAGAGAAGAAGCCTGGTACTGGTTCTGGGAGGGAGGGAGAACCCTGTGTACCTCTAATGGACCCTGCTGTACCTCTGATGGACCCTGCCAGAGAGGGGTGAGTGTTAGCACGGTCGCACAGGCGTACACCTGAAATTAACATTAACATTGTTCTCTTGTTAACAATCCCAGAGTGGAAGAGCGGATGGGGGGAAGGAGAGGATAGAGGAGAGATATCAAAGGGAACGAGGGGATAGAGGAGAGATATCAAAGGGAAGGAGGGGATAGAGGAGAGATATCAAAGGGAAGGAGAGGATAGAGGAGAGATATCAAAGGGAAGGAGGGGATAGAGGAGAGATATCAAAGGGAAGGAGGGGATAGAGGAGAGATATCAAAGGGAAGGAGAGGATAGAGGAGAGATATCAAAGGGAAGGAGAGGATAGAGGAGAGATATCAAAGGGAAGGAGGGGATAGAGGAGAGATATCAAAGGGAACGAGGGGATAGAGGAGAGATATCAAAGGGAAGGAGGGGATAGAGGAGAGATATCAAAGGGAACGAGGGGATGGAGGAGAGATATCAAATGGAAGGAGGGGATGGAGGAGAGATATCAAAGGGAAGGAGAGGATAGAGGAGAGATATCAAAGGGAAGTAGAGGATAGAGGAGAGATATCAAATGGAACGAGGGGATAGAGGAGAGATATCAAAGGGAACGAGGGGATGGAGGAGAGATATCAAATGGAAGGAGAGGATAGAGGAGAGATATCAAAGGGAACGAGGGGATAGAGGAGAGATATCAAAGGGAACGAGGGGATAGAGGAGAGATATCAAATGGAACGAGGGGATAGAGGAGAGATATCAAAGGGAAGGAGAGGATAGAGGAGAGATATCAAAGGGAAGGAGAGGATAGAGGAGAGATATCAAATGGAAGGAGGGGATGGAGGAGAGATATCAAAGGGAAGGAGGGGATAGAGGAGAGATATCAAAGGGAAGGAGGGGATAGAGGAGAGATATCAAAGGGAAGGAGGGGATAGATGAGAGATATCAAAGGGAAGGAGGGGATAGAGGAGAGATATCAAAGGGAAGGAGAGGATAGATGAGAGATATCAAAGGGAACGAGGGGATGGAGGAGAGATATCAAATGGAAGGAGAGGATAGATGAGAGATATCAAATGGAAGGAGAGGATAGATGAGAGATATCAAATGGAACGAGGGGATGGAGGAGAGATATCAAAGGGAAGTAGAGGATAGATGAGAGATATCAAAGGGAACGAGGGGATAGAGGAGAGATATCAAAGGGAAGGAGAGGATAGAGGAGAGATATCAAAGGGAAGGAGAGGATAGAGGAGAGATATCAAAGGGAAGGAGAGGATAGATGAGAGATATCAAAGGGAACGAGGGGATAGAGGAGAGATATCAAATGGAAGGAGAGGATAGATGAGAGATATCAAAGGGAACGAGGGGATAGAGGAGAGATATCAAAGGGAAGGAGGGGATAGATGAGAGATATCAAAGGGAAGGAGGGGATAGAGGAGAGATATCAAAGGGAAGTAGAGGATAGATGAGAGATATCAAAGGGAACGAGGGGATGGAGGAGAGATATCAAAGGGAAGGAGAGGAGAGAGGAGAGATATCAAAGGAAGGAGAGGATGGAGGAGAGATATCAAATGGAAGGAGAGGATGGAGGAGAGATATCAAAGGAAGGAGAGGATGGAGGAGAGATATCAAAGGAAGGAGAGGATGGAGGAGAGATATCAAAGGGAACGAGGGGATAGAGGAGAGATATCAAAGGGAACGAGGGGATGGAGGAGAGATATCAAAGGGAACGAGGGGATAGAGGAGAGATATCAAAGGGAACGAGGGGATGGAGGAGAGATATCAAAGGGAACGAGGGGATAGAGGAGAGATATCAAAGGGAAGGAGAGGATAGAGGAGAGATATCAAAGGGAAAGAGGGGATGGAGGAGAGATATCAAAGGAAGGAGAGGATAGAGGAGAGATATCAAATGGAAGGATGGGATGGAGGAGAGATATCAAAGGGAACGAGGGGATAGAGGAGAGATATCAAAGGGAACAAGGGGATAGAGGAGAGATATCAAAGGGAAGGAGAGGATGGAGGAGAGATATCAAAAGGAAGGAGAGGATAGAGGAGAGATATCAAAGGGAACGAGGGGATAGAGGAGAGATATCAAATGGAAGGAGAGGATAGAGGAGAGATATCAAAGGGAACGAGGGGATAGAGGAGAGATATCAAAGGGAAGTAGAGGATGGAGGAGAGATATCAAAGGGAAGGAGGGGATAGAGGAGAGATATCAAAGGGAAGGAGGGGATAGAGGAGAGATATCAAAGGGAACGAGGGGATGGAGGAGAGATATCAAATGGAAGGAGAGGATAGAGGAGAGATATCAAAGGGAAGGAGAGGATAGAGGAGAGATATCAAAGGGAAGGAGGGGGTGGAGGAGAGATATCAAATGGAACGATGGGATAGAGGAGAGATATCAAAGGGAAGGAGGGGATAGAGGAGAGATATCAAAGGGAAGGAGAGGATAGAGGAGAGATATCAAAGGGAAGGAGGGGATAGAGGAGAGATATCAAATGGAAGGAGAGGATAGAGGAGAGATATCAAAGGGAAGGAGAGGATAGAGGAGAGATATCAAAGGGAAGGAGAGGATGGAGGAGAGATATCAAAGGGAACGAGGTAGAAATTGGTTCCCTATGGATGCTGAGTCAAACGTGAATAAGAGCTATGAGATGACAGAACCTCTACTCTCGGCCAGGTCTGTCCGTCTGTCTGTCTGTCTGCCTGCCTGCCTGCCTGCCTGCCTGCCTGCCTGTCTGTCTGAACCACTCAGCCATTAGACTCCACCCATCATCATCACCAACGTGATCAAATGTAAAATAATGAAAACTGCCATCAAATGCTAGTAATATCCTAGTCAACACATCAGTAATATTGTAATAGGGTATATCTATAAATAAAGTAATTAGAGAATGACATTGTTATGATAGTAATATCCTAGGCAACACATCAGTAATATTGTAATAATAATAATATCTATAAATAAACTCATTAGATAATTGCATTGTTATGAACACGTACAATCCAACATCCCTTCTTATTTGAATAAAAAAATAACAACAAAATGTTAAACTAGAGCCCTTCAATATCAAAGTGCAGTACAAATAGCTTCCGTTCCTTCGTACAATCCGAGTTTTTTTGAATGACTGAGTTAAATTGCATATTAATGATCCATTAAAATTAGATTTCCCTCCTATTTCCATAGCGTCAGAATTAATGTTTTCCCACAGCGTTGCGTTGAGAGTTCGGCACGGCCGGCCACGCACGAGAAGGGGGAGTGATGGAATGATATTGCTTCTCTCTCTTTAGTTCACGCAGAGGTTACCTGCCTGCGGGCACACAGATTTGATTAGCTTTTTGTTTTACAGCAGAGATTCTAACGGCGGAGGGTATATAACTCTGGAAATTTACGGCTACTGTGAGAGAAAATAGCTTTGTCTCCTTCCCCGGTTACAGACGGGAACCCGTTTCGTTCGTTTCATTCATTCCCCTCCCCACCGCGGGCCCATGGGCTGGGATTCCTGTCAATATGCTAAGATGGAAAATCAGAGCTTTCATTGCTTTACTTTAGCCTTCGCTTCTTTCTTTATGTAGATTACAAAGGTTGTGGTCAAGTAATGTATTGTTTCTGCCAATTACATCACTTACTGTACTGCAGTCATTGTTTTGGTCACTGTTTTGGTCACTGTTTTGGTCACTGTTTTAGTCACTGCTTTAGTCACTGTTTTAGTCACTGGGGATAGTGAGTCACTGCTTTAGTCACTGTTTTAGTCACTGGGGATAGAGAGTCACTGCTTTAGTGAGTCACTGTTTTAGTCACTGCTTTAGTCACTGGGGATAGTGAGTCACTGCTTTAGTCACTGCTTTAGTCACTGGGGATAGTGAGTCACTGTTTTAGTCACTGCTTTAGTCACTATTTTAGTCACTGTTTTAGTCACTGTTTTAGTCACTGCTTTAGTCACTGTTTTAGTCACTGTTTTAGTCACTGTTTTAGTCACTGGGGATAGTGAGTCACTGTTTTAGTCACTGTTTTAGTCATTGTTTTAGTCACTGTTTTAGTCACTGGGGATAGATTGTCACTGTTTTAGTCACTGTTTTAGTCATTGTTTTAGTCACTGCTTTAGTCACTAGGGATAGTGAGTCACTGCTTTAGTCACTGTTTTAGTCACTAATTTAGTCACTGTTTTAGTCCCTGATTTAGTCACTGCTTTAGTCACTGCTTTAGTCACTGCTTTAGTCACTGTTTTAGTCACTGGGGATAGAGAGTCACTGTTTTAGTCACTGTTTTAGTCACTGGGGATAGTGAGTCACTGCTTTAGTCACTGTTTTAGTCAACGTTTTAGTCACTGATTTAGTCACTGTTTTAGTCACTGCTTTAGTCACTGGGGATAGAGAGTCACTGCATTAGTCACTGCTTTAGTTAGTCACAGCTTTAGTCACTACTTTAGTCAAACTTGACAAAGTTTCATCATTATTGATGTCTAGCTACCAGCTTAACCTTCCTCTCGCACTCCTAGATACTGTACATGCATACCAAATGAGAGTGAATTGGAGGCTCTGAGAATTATGATATCATCTCCAGTCTGGATTGGTAGGATACACGCTACACGGCAGTTCATTGCAGAGGTGAAGCTGCAATATCATAATACCATCAGATTACAACCGTCGTTTTCAGCCCTCTAAAAGTAGTTGAAATGACAGGTTGCCAGTCGTGCTGTACACCAGCAGTGATGCTAACAACCTCCTGAGGTGATAATTTGTGACGTGAGCATTTTAAAAAGACCCTTCTATCCTCTTTCAGAGCAGCTCTACTTCACATTTTAATTAATGGCCTTGTTGTTTTAACGTTGTGAGTTGGTGGGTGTTACAGTGTCAGACAGGTAGAGTTGGAGAGGAGTAGAGTGGTGCTCCTCTCTCTCTCTCTCTCTCTCTCTCTCTCTCTCTCTCTCTCCCTCCCTCCCTCCCTCCCTCTCTCTCTCCCTCCCTCCCTCCCTCCCTCCCTCCCTCCCTCCCTCTCGTTACTGACTTAACCACCACATCGCCATGCTACGAGCAGCTAGATGACAGGCCGTGTTGCACATATTCAAGTCAAATGTCTGTCTAGGTGGAGTGAGGGACTGTTCTCAAGTCCCAAAAGGCACCCTATTCCCCATTTTAATGGTCTACCAAGGGCACTGGCATACTGTATTGGGAACAGGGGGGAATGTGTGTTGTCGTCATCGGGCCGGTGGACAACAAGGTGTATAGTTGGTGTTAGGAGCAGGAACGGAACGCGTCAAACAGGCCAAAGGCTTATTTTAACCTGTTTGGGATAGGGGGCAGCATTTTCACATTTGGATGAAAAGCGTGCCCAGAGTAAACTGCCTGCTACTCAGTCACAGTTGCTAATATATGCATATTATTAGATTTGGGTAGAAAACACTCTGAAGTTTCTAAAACTGTTTGAATGATGTCTGTGAGTATAACAGAACTCATTTGGCAGGTGAAAACCTGAGAAAAATCCAACCAGGAAGTGGGAAATCTGAGGTTTGTAGTTTTTCAACTCATTGCCTATCGAAAACACAGTGTCTCTGGGGTCAAATTGCACTTCCTAAGGCTTCCACTAGATATCAACAGTCTTTAGAACCTTGTTTGATGCTTCCACTGTGAAGTGGGGGCTCATAAGAGCTCTTTGAGTCAGTGGTCTGG